>NC_079198.1:114971627-115271627 GCF_029499605.1 Hyla sarda | reverse complement strand
ACAGGAATAGCAGCAAAGTGGAGGAGAAAATAAAAAAAAATCTTAATTTTTTACACTTGCATGTCCTTGCAGACCCGTTTTTTTTTTTGTTTTTTTTTCTCAAGGGGTAAAATGAGAAAAAGCCTCCCAAAATTCGTAACCCAATTTCTCTCGAGTAAGGAAATACCTCATATATAACAAGGGGTACAGTGAGCCTTAACACCCCACAGGTGTTTGACGACTTTTTGTTAAAGTGGGGTGTGAATTTTTTTTTTTTTTACTAAAATGCTGCATTTTACCCAAATTTTTATTTTTATAAGTGGTAATAGGAGAAAATGCCCTCGAAAATTGGAACACCATTTCTTATGACTATGGAAATACCCCATATGTGGATGTAAATTGCTCTACTGCACTACAATGCTCAGAAGAGAAGGAGCCACATTTGGCTTTTGGAAAGCAAATTTTTCTGAAATGTTTTTTGGGGGGCATGTCACATTTAGGAAGACCCATGTGCCAGAACAGCAAAAAAAAAAAAATTAACTACATTGCACAGTATTTTGGAAACTACACCCATCAAGGAATGTAACAAAAAGTGCAGTGAGCCTTAAAGCCTCATGTGTTTGATAAATGTTCATTAAAGTAGGATATGAAAAGGAAAAAATTTATTTTTTTCACTAAAATGCTGGGGTTACCCCTATTTTTTCATTTTAACAATGCCCCCCAAAATTTGGAAATACATTTTTTCGGAGTAAGGACATACCTCATATTTGTATGTAAAGTGCTCTGCACACCAGGTCTTAGAAGAGCAGGAGCGCCATTCGGCTTTTGGAGAGAGATTTTTGCCAGAATTAAAGTCGGGGTCCATGTGTGTTTACAGAGCTACCATGGAGCCACAACAGCAGGACCATTGCTATATTTGCTATAATTTTGGAAACTACACCCATCAAGAAACATAACAAGGGGTACAGTGAGTATTTACACCTCAAAGGTGTTTGGAACAGTGGGCCGTAAAATGGGAAAAAAAAAATTTCACAAAAATGCTGGTGTTACCCCAAATTTTTCCTTTGCACAGGGGGTAAGAAGAGAATGGAAATAAAATGTTGTGCGTGCACATAACAGGGCTCAAGAGTCATGGAGCAATGTTCACATTTGAGGCCTATGGCAAATCAGTAGCTGACGGTTACATACATTTAGCGGAAAATAAAAGAAAGGAACACTCACATGTGACACCATTACAGAAAGTACCCCCCCTGGGAAAGGTGTATAGGGGTGAAGTGGACATTTGTAATAGATGGGTGTTCCCTAAATTTATTTTCCAGGAATGGATGAAGTGTAGTTTAGGGAAAATTAAAATTGCAATTTTACTACTGTTATGCCCAGAGTTTAGCCAAAAGTAAAAATGATGCCCGCCCCAAAACCCTATGCTCTGAATCATCATTCTGGGAATGTGATGTGTGTGGCCGTCCCTATTCTGTTACCTCAAATGCGCACATGCTCAGGTGGGGAGAGAGCGCTGCGCATTTGAGGCAGCATGCAAACCAACAATGCTAGTGACTCAGTGACCTATGACCCATTTTTGGAAAAAAATACCCCAAGAGGTCTTATCAGGGTTATTTTGTGAAAGTGTTTTTAGGACAATTTTGTGGTTGATGGGTTTAAAATTTGGAATGTACTTTGGACTGGTACATTGGGGTCAAATTAATCGAAATTAAAATGGGGTAAGAGGTTTAGAAACATAGTGCTTCGTGGAAGTGTGATACTCCCTGAAGCAATCTTTTTAGTGGCCCAGATGATGGGGTGTGGTGTCCCAGCACCAGAGGCTGTCCCGGGCCTTTGGACTGTCTCGGACAGTTCATCAGTGTAGGGTGTTGGGTCCATACCAGTTCTAATAAGATAAAGTTTATATTACAAATGTAATGTCATATAATATAATGTTGTACATTAATTTTGTTATTTATGTACAGTGGGGATCAAAAGTTTGGGCACCCCCCGGTAAAAAATTGTATTAATGTGCATAAAGAAGCCAAGGAAAGATGGAAAAATCTCCAAAAGGCATCAAATTACAGATTAGACATTCTTATTATATGTCAACAAAAGTTGGATTTTATTTCCATCATTTACACTTTCAAAATAACAGAAAACAAAAAAATGGGGTCTGCAAAAGTTTGGGCACCCTGCAGAGTTAATATCTTGTACTGCCCCCTTTGGCAAGTATCACAGCTTGTAAATGCTTTCTGTAGCCAGCCAAGAGTCTTTCAATTCTTGTTTGAGGTATCTTTGCCCATTCTTCCTTAAAAAAGTCTTCCAGTTCTTTGAGATTTCTGGTCTGTCTGCCATGCACTGCTCTTTTAAGGTCTATCCATAGATTTTCAATTATGTTGAGGTCAGGAGATTGTGAAGGCCATGGCAAAACCTTCAGTTTACGCCTCTTGATGTAATCCCCCGTGGATTTTGAGGTGTGTTTAGGATCATTATCCATTTGTAGAAGCCATCCTCTCTTTAACTTCAGCTTTTTCACAGATGGAATAAAGTTAGCATCCAAAATTTGCTGAAATTTTATTGAATCCATTTTTCCTTCTACTCGTGAGATATTCCCCATGCCACTGGCTGCAATACAACCCCAAAGCGTGATTCATCCACCCCCATGCTTAACAGTTGGACAGAGGTTATTTTTATTAAATTCTGTTCCCCTTCTTCTCCAAATGTACCTTTGCTCATTCGGGCCAAAAAGTTCAATTTTAACCTCATCGGTCCACAGAACTTTTTTTCCAAAATGCATCAGGATTGTCAATATGTTCATTTGCAAAGTTCAAACGCTGATTTTTGTGGTGAGGACATAGAAGAGGTTTTCTTCTGACGACTCTTCCATGAAGACCCTATTTGTACAAGTATCTCTTTATAGTGGAATTGTGTACCAGAACTCCAGTGTCTGGATTTTGAATAGTTTTTCCCACAATCCTGCCAGCTGTTCTGTCTGATATTGTTCTTGGTCTTCCATATCTTGCTTTAAAGGGGTTATCCAGGAAAAAACTATTTTTTTATATATCAACTGGCTCCAGAAAGTTAAACAGATTTGTAAATGAATTCTATTTAAAAATCTTAATCCTTTCAGTACTTATGAGCTAATAAAGTTTAGTTGTTCTCTTCTGTCTAAGTGCTCTATGATGACACGTGTCTAGGGAACCGGCCAGCTTAAAAACAAATCCCCATAGCAAACCTCTTCTAATCTGAGCAGTTCCCAAGACAAGCAGAGATGTCAGCAGAGAGCACTGTTGCCAGACAGAAAACAACAACTCAACTTCAGCAGCTGATAATTATTGAAAGGATTAAGATTTTTTAATAGAATTAATTTACAATTCTGTTGAACTTTCTGGAGCCAGTTGATATTAAATTAAAAAAAAAGTTTTTTCCTGGAATACCCCTTTAACTTCCACTGTTCCTCATGACTGCCATTTCTTAATTACATTCCGATATGATATTGACATCTGAAAACATTTTGCTATCTTCTTATAGCCTTCTTCAGCTTTGTGAGCGTCAACTATTTTCCGTTTCCGATTTCTAGACAACTGCTTAGAAGAACCCATGGTGCTAATAAGAGATGAGCGAACTTACAGTAAATTCGATTTGTCACGAACTTCTCGGCTCGGCAGTTGATGACTAATCCTGCATAAATTAGTTCAGCTTTCAGGTGCTCCGGTGGGCTGGAAAAGGTGGATACAGTCCTAGGAGACTCTTTCCTAGGACTGTATCCACCTTTTCCAGCCCACGGGAGCACCTGAAAGCTGAACTAATTTATGCAGGATAAGTCATCAACTGCAGAGCCGAGAAGTTCGTGACGAATCAAATTTACTGTAAGTTCGCTCATCTCTAGTGCTGATTGTTGGGGTAAGGTCAGATGAGTCTGGGCATTTAACACCTTTGAGATCGACATCACCTGGTCTTCCCAGATGATGATTGAGAACAATCCATGACACTGGCAGGTCTCAGCTTTGTAAAGGGGGCAGTGCATGCTATAAATTCTGCAGGGTGCCCAAACTTTTGCAGATGCCATTTTTTTGTTTTCTGTTATTTTGAAAGTGTAAATGATGGAAATAAAATCTAACTTTGTTGACATATTATAAGAATGTCTTATCTGTAATTTGATGCCTTTTGGAGATTTTTCCATCCTTCCTTGGCTTCTTTATGCACATTATTATTTTTACCTGGGGTGCCCAAACTTTTGATCCCCACTGTAAATGGATGGGCTCAGAAGAGACTTTAAAGCACTTTCTATTCTCACTGCAGTATAATGATATGAATGTTAGACTCACCAGCAAGTTTAGTCCCAAAGAAATTGAGTTCTTAGACTTACAAATATATGTAGATGTCAACACTGACATACATAGAAAAAAGACCAGTCAATGCCGATTCATCTCATCCACTGCACATTATTAGAGCTATCCTGAAGAGGCAATTTAGTTTAAACAAATAAATATTTATATAAGAAGGAAACAAAATGGATACAATTTCTCCAGACAGTATAAATTAAAGTCTGCACACCATTCTTATACGGGGTTAAATATGTTTTTATTTTATTTATTTATTCATTTTTATTTTAGTTTTTTCATTGTTTTGTTTCTATTTGTTTTCTGTTTTTTATTTTATTTATTTTCTTTTTTATTTTCTTTCCCCCTCTATTTTTCCTTGACTTTTCTAGAGCTATCCAAATTTCTCCTGAGGTGAGTCCAGCTGACCATTCACAATCCACGGGGTTGTCCTCAGCATAATGAAATTGACCTAAAGAAAAAGACAGAGGATCAATGATTATATATTATGACAGATTAACAAATATATATATATATATATTTATCGGGGTATACCACACACCGGCCTATAATACGCGTCCTCGTTTTACCAAGGATATTTGGGTAAAAAAAAGTTTTTCACCCAAATATCCTTGGAAAACTGAGGGTGCGTGTGCGTGCATGTGTACACCCCGATGCACTGTTTCTGATCCCACAGAAGCCCCCAGGACAGGCAGGGGGAGAGAAACCGGCAGTGACGGCAGGTCTCTGCACCTGCAAAAGCCGCTGCAGTTCATTGATTTAAAGGGCCCTCTTTAAATCATTGAACTGCAGCGGCTTATCGGCGTATAACACGCAAATAGACTTTAGGCTAAAAATTTTAGGCTAAAAAATGCGTGTTATACGCCGATAAATACGGTATATATATATATATATATATATATATATATATATATACCGCAATTATTTTTTGGCACGTGAAATAGCATTGAAAAAAATATATATTTGGAATCCGAAACACACATAGGACTACTTTTTATCTCATATATATTTATTTTTGAGAACATAGGAAAAATACACAAACAATTTAATAGGCTGTATAATACGTCACTGATTCTTTATTGGGAAAAAATAAAAAACCTTCACCCCACCTGGTAATACAATTCTTCATATGATGACTTGAAACATATCAAAGATACTATCTTCCTGGTACATTTCAACTTAAGGAGAGAAACAAATGACATCACATTTTTTTTTTTTTCAATGAGCCAAGGCAAGTGCTCTCTATCACCCAAAGTGCATGAAAAAGTGCAAACGTGTCACACAAAAAAATGTGCACAAAGGATGGGTCTATCACTAAGCCCTTCTGCAACAGGAGAGCAAAGCCCCCCCCCCCCCCCCTTAATTGAAGCAATTCAAAATCTTTAATTTAATTTAAAAAAACATTTAAAATCTTACGTCCCAGATTCTTCACTGGAAAAAATTTACCTTGACCCTAACGGATAATACAATAAATTACATGATGACTTGAAACCTATCAAAGATACTATCTTCCTGGTACATTTTAATTTAACTAAATTCATTGGTCCTGCTCTCCTGATATAACGCGGGGTTACACAGTAACCCCGCGTCATATCACTGCGGGCCCGGCGTCATAGTGAAGCCGCCCCCGCTTCTAATAGCGAACAGCGCCGATCGTGGCGCCGCGCGCTATTAACCCTTTAGCCGCGTGCTCAGAGCTGAGCCACGCGGCTGAAAGTGAAAGTTGCTGGCTAGTTCAGTCGGGCTGTTCGGGATAGCCGCGGCTAATCGCGGCATCCCGAACAGCTGACAGGACAGCGGGAGGGCCCCTTCCTGCATCCTTGCTGTCCGATCGCCGAATGATTGCTCAGTGCTCAGTGCCTGAGATCCAGGCCTGAGCAGTCATGCGGCAGAATCGTTGATCACTGGTTTCTTATGAAAAACCAGTGATCAATGATGAAGATCAGTGTGTGCAGTGTTATAGGTCCCTATGGGACCTATAACACTGCAAAAAAAAAGTGGAAAAAAAAAGTGAATAAAGATCATTTAACTCCTCCCCTATTAAAAGTTTGAATCACCCCCCTTTTCCAATAAAAAAAAAAACAGTGTAAATAAAAATAAACATATATGGTATCACCGCGTGCGGAAATGTCCGAATTATAAAAATATATCATTAATTAAACCGCTCGGTCAATGGCGTGCGCGCAAAAAAATTCCAAAGTCCAAAATAAGTCCTATCAATGCAAAAATAGTACCGTTTAAAACTTCAGATCACGGCGCCAAAAATGAGCCCTCATACCACCCCATACACGGCAAAATAAAAAAGTTATAGGGGTCAGAAGATGACAATTTTTAACGTATTCATTTTCCTGCATGTAGTTATGATTTTTTCCAGAAGTCCGACAAAATCAAACCTTAGTAGGGTATCATTTTAATCGTATGGACCTACAGAATAAAGATAAGGTGTCATTTTTACCGAAAAATGTACTACGGAAGCCCCAAAAGTTACAAAACAGCGTTTATTTTCAATTTTGTCGCACAATGATTTTTTTTCCCGTTTCACCGTAGATTTTTGGGCAAAATGACTGACGTCATTACAAAGTAGAATTGGTGGCGCAAACAATAAGCCCTCATAAGGATTTTTAGGTGCAAAATTGAAAGTGTTACGATTTTTTAAAGGCAAGGAGCAAAAAACGAAAATGCAAACACGGAAAACCCCCCGGTCCTTAAAGGGTTAAGGAGAGAACCAAATCACACTTAACATCTTATCAGCTACACAATCCTTCCTAGGGAAACCCTGACCCCCCAACCTCAATCCCAACCCCACTGCTCTCACTTTTAAACATTTCTTCTCAAGGAGAGCATCAAAAGACATGCAAAATCTTTTAGACTAATCAATGCTTCATTGAAAATATATATATTTGGTTACCGAAACATGCATCGGAATACTTTTTCTCTCATATTAATTTATTCTTAACAAGATAGGAAAAAACACCAATAATTTGATAGGCTATATAATACGTCCCAGTTTATTCATTTGGGGAAAAAAACGTAACCTTGAGCCTAACGGGTAATACAATACGTTACATGATGACTTGAAACCTATCAAAGATACTATCTTCCTGGAACATTTTAACTTAAGGAGAGAACGAAATCACACTTAAAATCTTATCAGCTACACAACCCTAACCCTACTGGCCTCACGCTCGAACATTTCTTCTCTAGGAGGGCATCAAAAGAAACGCTGACCAAGACCCTGACCCAGACCTTGACCCTTCAATACTTAAAATTATGACTTGAAACCTATCAAAGAAACTATCTTCCTGGTACATTTTAACTTGAGAGAACCAAATCACAATTAAAACCCTAACCCTAACCCTAACCCTAACCCTAACCCTAACCCTAACCCTAACCCTAACCCTAACCCTAACCCTAACCCTAACCCTAACCCTAACCCTAACCCTAACCCTAACCCTAACCGCTCTCACTCTTATCAGCTATACAAAGATACTATCTTCCTGGTACATTTCAACTTAAGGAGAGAACTAAATCACACTGAAAATCTTAACAGCTACACAATCCTTCCTGGGGTAACCCTAACCCTAACCCTAACCCTAACCCTAACCCTAACCCTAACCCTAACCCTAACCCTAACCCTAACCCTAACCCTAACCCTAACCCTAACCCTAACCCTAACCCTAACCCTAACCCTAACCCTAACCCTAACCGCTCTCACTCTTATCAGCTATACAAATATACTATCTTCCTGGTACATTTCAACTTAAAGAGAGAACCAAATCACAATCCTTCCTGGGGTAACCCTAACCCTGCTGCACTCACGCTTATCAGCTGCACAACGATACTATCTTCCTGGTACATTTCAACTTCGGGAGAGAACCAAATCACACTGAAAATCTTATCAACTACACAATCCTTCCTGGGGTAACCCTAACCTTACTGCTCTCACTCTTATCAGCAACACAAATGTATCATCTTTCTGGTACATTTCAACTTAAGGAGAGAACCAAATCACACTGAAAATCTTATCAGCATCACTAACCCTAACACTAACATCTTCCTGGTACATTTCAACTTAAGGAGAGAACAAAATCACATATAAAATCTTATCAGCTACACAATCCTTCCTGGGGAAACCCTAACCCTAACCCTAACCCTAACCCTAACCCTAACCCTAACCCTAACCCTAACCCTAACCCTAACCCTAACCCTAACCCTAACCCTAACCCTAACCCTAACCCTAACCCTAACCCTACTGCTCTCACTCTTATTAGATACACAAAGATATTATCTTCCTGGTACATTTTAACTTAAGGAGAGAACAAAATCACATATATTATCTTATCAGCTACACAATCCTTCCTGGGGAAACCCTAACCCTAACCCTAACCCTAACCCTAACCCTAACCCTAACCCTAACCCTAACCCTAACCCTAACCCTAACCGCTCTCACTCGTATCGGATACACAAAGATATTATCTTCTTAGTACATTTCAACTTAAGGAGAGAACAAAATCACACATATAATCTTATCAGCTACACAATCCTTCCTGGGGAAACCCTAACCCTAACCCTAACCCTAACCCTAACCCTAACCCTAACCCTAACCCTAACCCTAACCCTAACCCTAACCCTAACCCTAACCCTAACCCTAACCCTAACCCTAACCCTAACCCTAACCCCTCTCACTATTATCAGCTATACAAATATACTATCTTCCTGGTACATTTCAACTTAAAGAGAGAACGAAATCACAATCCTTCCTGGGGTAACCCTAACCTTAACCCTGCTGCACTCACGCTTATCAGCTGCACAACGATACTATCTTCCTGGTACATTTCAACTTCGGGAGAGAACCAAATCACACTGAAAATCTTATCAGCTACATAATCCTTCCTGGGGTAACCCTAACCCTACTGCTCTCACTCTTATCAGCTACACAAAGGTATAATCTTTCTGGTACATTTCAATTTAAGGAGAGAACCAAATCACACTGAAAATCTTATCAGCATCACTAACCCTAACACTAACATCTTCCTGGTACATTTCAACTTAAGGAGAGAACAAAATCACATATAAAATCTTATCAGCTACACAATCCTACCTGGGGAAACCCTAATCCTAATCCTAATCCTAATCCTAATACTAACCCTAACCCTAACCCTAACCCTAACCCTAACCGCTCTCACTCGTATCGGATACACAAAGATATTATCTTCTTAGTACATTTCAACTTAACGAGAGAACAAAATCACACATATAATCTTATCAGCTACACAATCCTTCCTGGGGAAACCCTAACCCTACCCCTAACCCTAACCCTACCCCTAACCCTAACCCCTCTCACTATTATCAGCTATAAAAAGTTACTATCTTCCTGGTACATTTCAACTTAAGGAGAGAACCAAATCACACTTAAAATCTTAACAGCTACACAATCCTTCCTGGGGTAACCCTAACCCTAACCCTAACCCTAACCCTAACCCTAACCCTAACCCTAACCCTAACCCTAACCCTAACCCTAACCCTAACCCTAACCCTAACCCTAACCCTAACCCTAACCCTAACCCTAACCCTAACCGCTCTCACTCTTATCAGCTATACAAATAAACTATCTTCCTGGTACATTTCAACTTAAAGAGAGAACCAAATCACAATCCTTCCTGGGGTAACCCTAACCTTAACCCTACTGCTCTCACGCTTATCAGCTGCACAACGATACTATCTTCCTGGTACATTTCAACTTCGGGAGAGAACCAAATCACACTGAAAATCTTATCAGCTACATAATCCTTCCTGGGGTAACCCTAACCCTACTGCTCTCACTCTTATCAGCTACACAAAGGTATAATCTTTCTGGTACATTTCAATTTAAGGAGAGAACCAAATCACACTGAAAATCTTATCAGCATCACTAACCCTAACACTAACATCTTCCTGGTACATTTCAACTTAAGGAGAGAACAAAATCACATATAAAATCTTATCAGCTACACAATCCTACCTGGGGAAACCCTAATCCTAATCCTAATCCTAATCCTAATCCTAATCCTAATCCTAAATCTAACCCTAACCCTAACCCTAACCCTAACCCTAACCCTAACCCTAACCCTAACCCTAACCCTAACCCTAACCCTAACCCCTCTCACTATTATCAGCTATACAAAGATACTATCTTCCTGGTACATTTCAACTTAATGAGAGAACAAAATCACATATAAAATCTTATCAGCTACACAATCCTACCTGGGGAAACCCTAACCCTAACCCTAACCCTAACCCTAACCCTAACCCTAACCCTAACCCTAACCCTAACCCTAACCCTAACCCTAACCCTAACCCTAACCCTAACCCTAACCCTAACCCTAACCCTAACCCTAACCCTAACCCTAACCCACTCTTATCAGATACACAAAGATATTATCTTCCTGGTACATTTCAACTTAAGGAGAGAACCAAATCACAATCATTCCTGGGGTAACCGTAACCCTACTGCTCTCACTCTTATCAGCTGCACAATGACACTATCTTCATGGTACATTTCAACTTAAGGTGAGAACCAAATCACACTGAAATTCTTATTAGCAACCCTAACCCTAAACGCTCTCACTCTTATCAGAAATACAAAGATACTATATTCCTGGTACATTTCAACTTAAAGAGAGAACCAAATCACAATGCTTCCTGGGGTAACCGTAGCCCTACTGCTCTCAATCTTATCAGCTGCACAATGACACTATATTCCTGGTACATTTCAACTTAAGGTGAGAACCAAATCACACTTAAAATCTTAACAGCTACACAATCCTTCCTGGGGTAACCCTAACCCTAACCCTAACCCTAACCCTAACCCTAACCCTAACCCTAACCCTAACCCTAACCCTAACCCTAACCCTAACCCTAACCCTAACCGCTCTCACTCTTATCAGATTCACAAAGATATTATCTTCTTAGTGCATTTCAACTTAAGGAGAGAAC
Source organism: Hyla sarda (assembly GCF_029499605.1). Classification (NCBI taxonomy): domain Eukaryota; kingdom Metazoa; phylum Chordata; class Amphibia; order Anura; family Hylidae; genus Hyla; species Hyla sarda. The sequence continues at coordinate 115,260,348 of NC_079198.1, read as the reverse complement.
AAAATCACATATATAATCTTATCAGCTACACAATCCTTCCTGGGGAAACCCTAACCCTAACCCTAACCCTAACCCTAACCCTAACCCTAACCCTAACCCTAACCCTAACCCTAACCCTAACCCTAACCCTAACCCTAACCCTAACCCTAACCCTAACCCTAACCCTAACCCTAACCCTCTCACTCTTATCAGATACACAAAGATATTATCTTCCTGGTACATTTCAACTTAAGGAGAGAAAAAAATCAAATATAAAATCTTTTCAGCTACACAACCCTAACCCTAACCCTAACCCTAACCCTAACTCTAACCCTAACCCTAACCCTAACCCACTCTTATCAGATACACAAAGATATTATCTTCCTGGTACATTTCAACTTAAGGAGAGAACCAAATCACAATCATTCCTGGGGTAACCGTAACCCTACTGCTCTCACTCTTATCAGCTGCACAATGACACTATCTTCATGGTACATTTCAACTTAAGGTGAGAACCAAATCACACTGAAATTCTTATTAGCAACCCTAACCCTAACCCTAAACGCTCTCACTCTTATCAGAAATACAAAGATACTATATTCCTGGAACATTTCAACTTAAAGAGAGAACCAAATCACAATGCTTCCTGGGGTAACCGTAACCCTACTGCTCTCAATCTTATCAGCTGCACAATGACACTATCTTCCTGGTACATTTCAACTTAAGGAGAGAACCAAATCACACTTAAAATCTTAACAGCTACACAATCCTTCCTGGGGTAACCCTAACCCTAACCCTAACCCTAACCCTAACCCTAACCCTAACCCTAACCCTAACCCTAACCCTAACCCTAACCCTAACCCTAACCCTAACCCTAACCCTAACCCTAACCCTCTCACTTTTATCAGCTACACAAAGATACTTTCTTCCTGGTACATTTAAACTTAAGGAGAGAACAAAATTGCATATAAAATCTTATTAGCTACTCAATCTTTCCTGGGGAAACCCTAACCCTAACCCTAACGATAACGATAACCCTAACGATAACGATAACCCTAACTGCTCTCACTTTTATCAGCTATACAAAGATACTATCTTCCTGGTACATTTCAACTTAAAGAGAGAACCAAATCACACTTAAAATCTTAACAGCTATGCAATCCTTCCTGGGGTAACCCTAACCCTAACCCTAACCCTAACCGCTCTCACTCTTATCAGCTATACAAATATACTATCTTCCTGGTAAATTTCAACTTAAAGAGAGAACCAAATCACAATTCTTCCTGGGGTAACCTTAACCCTACTGCTCTCACGCTTATCAGCTGCACAATGATACTATCTTCCTGGTACATTTCAACTTAAGGAGAGAACCAAATCACACTGAAAATCTTATCAGCTACACAATCCTTCCTGGGGTAACCCTAACCCTACTGCTCTCACTCTTATCAGCTACAAAAAGGTATTATCTTTCTGGTACATTTCAACTTAAGGAGAGAACCAAATCACACTGAAAATCTTATCAGCATCACTAACCCTAACCCTAACATCTTCCTGGTACATTTCAACTTAAGGAGAGAACAAAATAACATATAAAATCTTATCAGCTACACAATCCTTCCTGGGGAAACCCTAACCCTAACCCTAACCCTAACCCTAACCCTAACCCTAACCCTAACCCTAACCCTAACCCTAACCCTAACCCTAACCCTAACCCTAACCCTAACCCTAACCCTAACCGCTCTCACTCTTATCAGCTATACAAATAAACTATCTTCCTGGTACATTTCAACTTAAAGAGAGAACCAAATCACAATCCTTCCTGGGGTAACCCTAACCTTAACCCTACTGCTCTCACGCTTATCAGCTGCACAACGATACTATCTTCCTGGTACATTTCAACTTCGGGAGAGAACCAAATCACACTGAAAATCTTATCAGCTACATAATCCTTCCTGGGGTAACCCTAACCCTACTGCTCTCACTCTTATCAGCTACACAAAGGTATAATCTTTCTGGTACATTTCAATTTAAGGAGAGAACCAAATCACACTGAAAATCTTATCAGCATCACTAACCCTAACACTAACATCTTCCTGGTACATTTCAACTTAAGGAGAGAACAAAATCACATATAAAATCTTATCAGCTACACAATCCTACCTGGGGAAACCCTAATCCTAATCCTAATCCTAATCCTAACCCTAACCCTAACCCTAAAATCTTATCAGCTACACAATCCTACCTGGGGAAACCCTAATCCTAATCCTAATCCTAATCCTAATCCTAATCCAAACCCTAACCCTAACCCTAACCCTAACCCTAACCCTAACCCTAACCCTAACCCTAACCCTAACCCTAACCCTAACCCTAACCCTAACCCTAACCCTAACCCTAACCCTCTCACTCTTATCAGATACACAAAGATACTATCTTCCTGGTACATTTCAACTTAAGGAGAGAACAAAATCACATATAAAATCTTATCAGCTACACAATCCTACCTGGGGAAACCCTAACCCTAACCCTAACCCTAACCCTAACCCTAACCCTAACCCTAACCCTAACAACCCTAACCCTAACCCTAACCCTAACCCTAACCCTAACCCTAACCCTAACCCTAACCCTAACCCTAACCCTAACCCTCTCACTCTTATCAGATACACAAAGATACTATCTTCCTGGTACATTTCAACTTAAGGAGAGAACAAAATCACATATAAAATCTTATCAGCTACACAATCCTACCTGGGGAAACCCTAACCCTAACCCTAACCCTAACCCTAACCCTAACCCTAACCCTAACCCTAACCCTAACCCTAACCCTAACCCTAACCCTAACCCTAACCCTAACCCTAACCCTAACCCTCTCACTCTTATCAGATACACAAAGATATTATCTTCCTGGTACATTTCAACTTAAGGAGAGAACCGAATCACAATCCTTCCTGGGGTAACCGTAACCCTACTGCTCTCACTCTTATCAGCTGCACAATGACACTATCTTCATGGTACATTTTAACTTAAGGTGAGAACCAAATCACACTTAAAATCTTAACAGCTATACAATCCTTCCTGTGGTAACCCTTCCATCCCCCAACCCCCCTCACTATTATCAGCTATACAAAGCTACTTTCTTCCTGGTACATTTCAACTTAAGGAAAGAAAAAAATCAAATATAAAATCTTTTCAGCTACACAACCCTAACCCTAACCCTAACCCTAACCCTAACCCTAACCCTAACCCTAACCCTAACCCTAACCCTAACCCTAACCCTAACCCTAACCCTAACCCTAACCCTAACCCTAACCCTAACCCTAACCCTAACCCTAACCCTCTCACTTTTATCAGCTAAACAAAGATACTTTCTTCCTGGTACATTTAAACTTAAGGAGAGAACAAAATTGCATATAAAATCTTATTAGCTACTCAATCTTTCCTGGGGAAACCCTAACGATAACGATAACCCTAACTGCTCTCACTCTTATCAGCTATACAAAGATACTATCTTCCTGGTACATTTCAACTTAAAGAGAGAACCAAATCACAATCCTTCCTGGGGTAACCCTAACCCTACTGCTCTCACTCTTATCAGCTACACAAAGGTACTATCTTCCTGGTACATTTCAAGTTAAGGAGAGAACCAAATCACACTTAAAATCTTAACAGCTATGCAATCCTTCTTGGGGTAACCCTAACCCTAACCCTAACCCTAACCCTAACCCTAACCCTAACCCTAACCCTAACCCTAACCCTAACCCTAACCCTAACCGCTCTCACTCTTATCAGCTATACAAATATACTATCTTCCTGGTAAATTTCAACTTAAAGAGAGAACCAAATCACAATCCTTCCTGGGGTAACCTTAACCCTACTGCTCTCACGCTTATCAGCTGCACAATGATACTATCTTCCTGGTACTAGTGTTGCTCGCGAATATTCGCAATTCGAATATTATTCGCGAATATCGCATATTCGCGAATTCGCGAATTTCGCGAATATAGCGCTATATATTCGTAATTACGAATATTCTTTTTTTATTTTTTATTTTTTTTTTTTCTTCACAGTACACATCACAGTGATCACCCCTCTCTGCTTCCAGCTTGTGTGGTGTAAAGAAGGCTGTAATACTACTGTGTGAGACTGGCGTGCGAAAATTCGCATATGCGGAAATTAGCATATGCAAATTTTCGCATATGCGAATTTCCACCCATGTTGATCTTCGCATGCGCATATGTTCGCATACGCGAAAATAAAACGGATATAACGAATATGCGAATATTCGCGAATAAATGACGAATATTCGTCCATATATTCGCGAATATTCGCGAATTCGAATATGGCCTATGCCGCTCAACACTACCTGGTACATTTCAACTTCAGGAGAGAACCAAATCACACTGAAAATCTTATCAGCTACACAATCCTTCCTGGGGTAACCCTAACCCTAACCCTAACCCTAACCCTAACCCTAACCCTAACCCTAACCCTAACCCTAACCCTAACCCTAACCCTAACCCTAACCCTAACCCTAACCCTAACCCTAACCCTCACTCTTATCAGCTACACAAAGGTATTATCTTTCTGGTACATTTCAACTTCAGGAGAGAACCAAATCACACTGAAAATCTTATCAGCTACACAATCCTTCCTGGGGTAACCCTAACCCTAACCCTAACCCTAACCCTAACCCTAACCCTAACCCTAACCCTAACCCTAACCCTAACCCTCACTCTTATCAGCTACACAAAGGTATTATCTTTCTGGTACATTTCAACTTAAGGAGAGAACAAAATAACATATAAAATCTTATCAGCTACACAATCCTTCCTGGGGAAACCCTAACCCTAACCCTAACCCTAACCCTAACCCTAACACTAACCTTAACCGCTCTCACTCTTATCAGATACACAAAGATATTATCTTCCTAGTACATTTCAACTTAAGAAGAGAACAAAATCACATATGTAATCTTATCAGCTACACAATCCTTCCTGGGGAAACCCTAACCCTAACCCTAACCCTAACCCTAACCCTAACCCTAACCCTAACCCTAACCCTTTCACTTTTATCAGCTACACAAAGATACTTTCTTCCTGGTACATTTAAACTTAAGGAGAGAACAAAATTGCATATAAAATCTTATCAGCTACTCAATCCATCCTGGGAAAACCCTAACCCTAACCCTAACCCTTTCACAATTTTCAGCTACACAAAGATACTTTCTTCCTGGTACATTTAAACTTAAAGGAGAGAACAAAATTGCATATAAAATCTTATCAGCTACTCAATCTTTCCTGGGGAAACCCTAACCCTAACCATATCCCGAACCCTAACCCTAACCCTAACCTTAACCTTAACCTTAACCTTAACCTTAACCTTAACCCTAACCCTAACCCTAACCGCTCTCACTCTTATCAGATACACAAAGATATTATCTTCCTGGTACATTTCAACTTAAGGAGAAAACAAAATCACATATATAATCTTATCGGCTACACAATCCTTCCTGGGGAAACCCTAACCCTAACCCAACCCCTAACCCTATGCCTAACCCTAACCCTCTCATTTTTATCAGCTACACAAAGATACTATCTTCCTGGTACATTTCAACTTAAGGAGAGAACAAAATTGCATATAAAATCTTATTAGCTACTCAATCTTTCCTGGGGAAACCCTAACGATAATGATAACCCTAACCCTAACTGCTCTCACTCTTATCAGCTATACAAAGATACTATCTTCCTGGTACATTTCAACTTAAAGAGAGAACCAAATCACAATCCTTCCTGGGGTTACCCTAACCCTACTGCTCTCACTCTTATCAGCTACACAAAGGTAATATCTTCCTGGTTCATTTCAAGTTAAGGAGAAAACCAAATCACACTTAAAATCTTAACAGCCATACAATCCTTCCTGGGGTAACCCTTCCACCCCCCTCACTATTATCAGCTATACAAAGATACTTTCTTAATGGTACATTTCAACTTAAGGAGAGATCAAAATCAAATATAAAATCTTTTCAGCTACACAACCCTAACCCTAACCCTACTGCTCTCACTCTTATCAGATACACAAAGATATTATCTTCCTGGTACATTTCAACTTAAGGAGAGAACAAAATCACATATATAATCTTATCAGCTACACAATCCTTCCTGGGGAAACCCTAACCCTAACCCTAACCCTAACCCTAACCCTAACCCTAACCCTAACCCTAACCCTAACCCTAACCCTAACCCTAACCCTAACCCTAACCCTAACCCTAACCCTAACCCTAACCCTAACCCCTCTCACTATTATCAGCTATACAAAGATACTTTCTTAATGGTACATTTCAACTTAAGGAGAGATCAAAATCAAATATAAAATCTTTTCAGCTACACAACCCTAACCCTAACCCTACTGCTCTCACTCTTATCAGATACACAAAGATATTATCTTCCTGGTACATTTCAACTTAAGGAGAGAAGAAAATCACATATAAAATCTTATCAGCTACACAATCCTTCCTGGGGAAACCCTAACCCTAACCCTAACCCTAACCCTAACCCTAACCCTAACCCTAACCCTAACCCTAACCCTAACCCTAACCCTAACCCTAACCCTAACCCTAACCCTAACCCTAACCCTAACCCTAACCTTATCACTTTTATCAGCTACACAAAGATACTTTCTTCCTGGTACATTTAAACTTAAGGAGAGAACCAAATCACACTTAAAATTTTAACAGCTACACAATCCTTCCTGGGGTAACCCTAATCCTAACCAGAACCCGAACCCGAACCAGAACCCGAACCCGAACCCGCACCCGCACCCGCACCCTAACCCTAACCCTAACCCTAACCCTAACCCTAACCCTAACCCTAACCCTAACCCTCTCACTTTTATCAGCTACACAAAGATACTATCTTCCTGGTACATTTAAACTTAAGGAGAGAACAAAATCGCATATGTAATCTTATCATCTACTTAATCCTTCCTGGGAAAACCCTAACCCTTAACCCTAACCCTAACCCTAACCCTAACCCTAACCCTAACCCTAACCCTAACCCTCTCACTATTATCAGCTATACAAAGATACTTTCTTCCTGGTACATTTCAACTTAAGGAGAGAACAAAATTAAATATAAAATCTTTTCAGCTACACAATCCTTCCTGGGGTAACCCTAACCCTAACCCTAACCCTAACCCTAACCCTAACCCTAACCCTAACCCTAACCCTAACCCTAACCCTAACCCTAACCCTAACCCTCTCACTTTTATCAGCTACACAAAGAAACTATCTTCCTGGTACATTTAAACTTAAGGAGAGAATAAAATTGCATATGTAATCTTATCAGCTACTCAATCCTTCCTGGGGAAACCCTAACCCTAACCCTAACCCTAACCCTAACCCTAACCCTAACCCTAACCCTAACCCTAACCCTAACCCTAACCCTAACCCTAACCCTAACCCTAACCCTAACCCTAACCCTAACCCTCTCACTTTTATCAGCTACACAAAGATACTATCTTCCGGGTACATTTAAACTTAAGGAGAGAACAAAATCGCATATGTAATCTTATCAGCTACTCAATCCTTCCTGAGGAAACCCTAACAACCCTAACCCTAACCCTCTCACTTTTATCAGCTACACAAAGAAACTATCTTCCTGGTACATTTAAACTTAAGGAGAGAACAAAATTGCATATGTAATCTTATCAGCTACTCAATCCTTCCTGGGGAAACCCTAACCCTAACCCTAACCCTAACCCTAACCCTAACCCTAACCCCAACCCTAACCCCTCTAACTATTATCAGCTATACAAAGATACTTTCTTCCTGGTACCTTTCAATTTAAGGAGAGAACTAAATCAAATATAAAATCTTTTCAGCTACACAATCCTTCCTGGGGAAACCCTAACCCTAACCCTAACCCTAACCCTAACCCTAACCCTAACCCTAACCCTAACCCTAACCCTAACCCTAACCCTAACCCTAACCCTAACCCTAACCCTAACCCTAACCCTAACCCTCTCACTTTTATCAGCTACACAAAGATTCTATCTTCCTGGTACATTTAAACTTAAGGAGAGAACAAAATCGCATATGGAATCTTATCAGCTACTCAATCCTTCCTGGGGAAACCCTAACCCTAACCCTAACCCTAACCCTAACCCTAACCCTAACCCTAACCCTAACCCTAACCCTAACCCTAACCCTAACCCTAACCCTAACCCCTCTCACTATTATCAGCTATACAAAGATACTTTCTTCCTGGTACATTTCAACTTAAGGAGAGAACAAAATCAAATATAAAAAATTTTCAGCTACACAATCCTTCCTGTGGAAACCCTAACCCTAACCCTAACCCTAACCCTAACCCTAACCCTAACCCTAACCCTAACCCTAACCCTAACCCTAACCCTAACCCTAACCCTAACCCTAACCCTAACCCTAACCCAAACCCTAACCCTCTCACTTTTATCAGCTACACAAAGATAATATTTTCCTGGTACATTTAAACTTAAGGAGAGAACAAAATCACACTTAAAATCTTAACAGCTACACAATCTTTCCTGGGGTAACCCTAACCCTAACCCTAACCCTAACCCTAACCCTAACCCTAACCCTAACCCTAACCCTAACCCTAACCCTAACCCTAACCCTAACCCTAACCCTAACCCTAACCCTAACCCTAACCGCTCTCACTCTTATCAGATACACAAAGATATTATCTTCTTAGTACATTTCAACTTAAGGAGAGAACAAAATCACATATTTAATCTTATCAGCTCCTCAATCCTTCCTGGGGAAACCCTAACCCTAACCCTAACCCTAACCCTAACCCTAACCCTAACCCTAACCCTAACCCTAACCCTAACCCTAACCCTAACCCTAACCCTAACCCTAACCCTAACCCTAACCCTAACCCTTTTATCAGCTACACAAAGATACTTTCTTCCTGGTACATTTAAACTTAAGGAGAGAACCAAATCACATTTAAAATCTTAACAGCTACACAATCCTTCCTGGGGTAACCCTAACCCTAACCCTAACCCTAACCCTAACCCTAACCCTAACCCTAACCCTAACCCTAACCCTAACCCTAACCCTAACCCTAACCCTAACCCTAACCCTAACCCTCTCACTTTTATCAGCTATACAAAGATATTATCTTCCTGGTACATTTCAACTTAAGGAGACAACCAAATCACACTTAAAATCTTATCAGCTACACAATCCCTCCTTGGGAAATCCTACCCCTACTCCTCATATCAGATACACAAAGATACTATCTTCCTGGTACATTTCAAGTTAAGCAGAGAACAAAATAGCACTTGAAATCTTATCAGCTACACAACCCTAACACTACTGCCCTCATATATATTTATTCTTGAGAAGATAGGAAAAACACTAATAATTTGATAGGCTAGGTATAATACATCCATTATTCTTCATTGGGAAAAAAAATAAACATTAACCGGTAATACAATACCTAACATGATGACTTGAAACATATAAAAGATACTATATTCCTGAGACATTTCAACTTAAGGAGAGAACCAAATCACTCTGTAAATTTTATCAGCTACACAATCCTTCCGGACCTGGACCCTGACCCTACTGCTCTCACTCTTAAACATTTCTTCTTAATGAGAGCATCAAAAGACAAGAAAAATCTTGTAGACAAAGCAATGCTTCATTGAAAAAATATATATTTGGAAACCAAAACATGCATAGGACTACTTTATCTCTCATATATATTTATTCTTGAGAAGATAGGAAAAAACACAAATAATTTGATATGCTGTATAATACGTCCATGATTCCTCATTGGGAAAAAAAATTCACCTTAACCCTAACTAGTAATACAATAGACATGTGCAATTTGTTTCGTAAAACGAATTTTCCCATTTTGGGATGTCCGTTCCGAAAAGAATGCACGGAAAAAAAAATCACAAAATCCCAAAAAAGCACACGAATATGAATATACAGTTAACGAATGCATTCGTTAACTAACGCATAACAAATATGCATGCTAATGAACAACGAATACATTCGTTATCAGTATACCAAATGTCGGGGCCATGCATCAACTGCTATCCGGCAGCGCATAATGCTTAAGCTGCTGCCGGATAGCAGTTGAAGCAGCCCAGGCAGGTTCACTCACCTTTCCGTGCTGCTCCGGGCCTTCCTCCGGTGTTTCCTGGGCTGGTCTGGGGCCTGCATACAGGTCTCCCTCTGACTTTGTCATGACGACTCCGTCCCGTCATCCAATAGGAACGGCTTGCGCAACGACGTGATAACGTCGCTACGGAGGCCCAGTAAGGCCTTGCGGCAGACAGCGAAGGACCGGAGAAGACCAGGAGAGCCCAGCAGAGGCCCGGGGACATCATCGAGAGCAGCGGGGACAGGTGAGTAGGACTTTACTTTTTTACATTGCACAAATCCCTCAACATAAGAATTACCATCGCATGTTGAGGGATCACTAGACATGTGCAGAACCAAAAATCAGAATTAACAAATGCATCCGAAAATGAAAAAAAATTTCGCGGATGCATTTGAAAACCGAATATGATGAATGCACAGCATTCCGAATATTCACAGAATCGAAAATGTAAAAAAAACGAAAACAAACAAAACGAAAAAAACTAAATTTTTGGTTCTGCACATGTCTATAATACAATACTTAACATGTTGACTTGAAACATATCAAAGATACTATCTTTCTGGTAGACATGTGCAGAACCAAAAATTTAGTTTTTTCGTTTAGTTGTTTTTTTTTTTTTTTTTTTTTTCCGTTCTGTGAATATTCGGAATGCTGTGCATTCGTCATATTCAGTTTTCAGATGCATCCGCGAAAATGTTTCACGTTTTTGGATGCATTCGTTTGAAAAACGGATGCATTCGTTAATACTGATTTTTGGTTCTGCACATGTCTAGTGATCCCTCAACATACGATGGTAATTCGTATGTTGAGGGATTAGTGCAATGTAAAAAAGTAAAGTCCTACTCACCTGTCCCCGCTGCTCTCGATGATGTCCCTGGGCCTCCGCTGGGCTCTCCTGGTCTTCTCCGGTCCTCCGTTGTCTGCCGCAAGGCATTACTGGGCCTCCGTAGCGACGTCATCACGTCGTTGCCGCACGCCGTTCCTATTGGATGACGGGACGATGTCAGAGGGAGACCGGTATGAAGGCCCCGGACCAGCCCAGGACCCACCGGAGGAAGGCCAGAAGCAGCGCGGAAAGGTGAGTGAACCTGCCCGGGCTGCTTCAACTGCTATCTGGCAGCAGCTTAAGCATTATGCGCTGTCGGATAGCAGTTGATGTATGGCCCCGACATTCGGTATACTGATAACGAATGCATTCGTTGTTCGTTAACATGCATATTCGTTATGCGTTAGTTAACGAATGCATTAGTTAACTGTATATTCGCATTCGTGTGCTTTTTCGGGATTTTGTCATTTTTTTTCTCGTGCATTTTTTTCGTAACGAACATCCTAAAACGGGAAAATTCATTTTACATTTTACGAAACGAATTGCACATGTCTACTTCCTGGTACATTTCAACTTAAGGAGAGAACCAAATCACAATTAAAATCTTATCAAATACACAATGCTTCCTGGGGAAACGCTAACCCTACTGCTCTCACTCTTATCAGCTACACAAAGATACTGGCCCTCATTTACTTAGAAAATTGGGTTGTTAGTCTATCTTGCTTTCTTACCCGACTGCTTTTTATTATTATGTCACATCCTGTTTGTCGCACGTGGGTTTTGTTGGTTTTGGTTTCCAACTCCTCTGAGTTGTCGGGAAAAAATCCACAATAACACAACATATTTGGGTGGGAAACCTTTATAAATACGTTGGAAAGATCAGAAATGTCGGGTTACACCCCTTTTTCAGGTTTGGGAGAACCCACATTGAGAAAAAATGTTGCATCATGTCGCATACAAAGAAGCACCAAAAAAAAAAAAACACAAAAAAAGTTGAGTTTAGAATAGTAAAGGAGGGCCACTATCTTCCTGGTACATTTCAACTTAAGGAGAGAACCAAATCACACTTGAAATCTTATCAGCTTCACAACTAGAGATGAGCGAACTTTTCAAAAATTAGATTCGGCCAATTCGCCGAATTTCCCGGAAAAGTTTGTTTCGATCCAATTTTTTTTGCGACAAATCTATTTAAAAAAAGGCTATTTCTAGCCTACATACAGCCTCTATAAGGGTATAGAACACTTTGCTGTGTTCTAAAACGCATATGGAGTGTGCTGGGTTAGTGAAATAATACTGTTATTCAGAATAAAATGCAGATTACCGGCATCGCTTTTAGAATCACTGCCGCACAGCAGCACAATGACAGAGCCTGGTGGTGGCATCAATGTCAGGAGACCATATAGTGACTGAATGACAGCGTGGAGGTGTTGGCAGCATGAGGAGACCATTTAGTGGCTGAATGGCTCAGCGTTGAGGTGTTGGCAGCATGAGGACACCATATAGTGGCTGAATGACACAGCTTGGATGAGGCTGAAGCATGAGGACACCATATAGTGGCTCAATGACACAGAATGGAGGTGTTGGCAGCATGAGGACACCATATAGTGGCTGAATGGCACAGCGTGGAGGTGTTGGCCGCATGAGGACACCATATAGTGGCTGAATGACACAGCTTGGATGAGGCTGAAGCATGAGGACACCATATAGTGGCTCAATGACACAGAATGGAGGTGTTGGCAGCATGAGGACACCATATAGTGGCTGAATGGCACAGTGTGGAGGTGTTGGCAGCATGAGGACACCATATAGTGGCTCAATGACACAGAATGGAGGTGTTGGCAGCATGAGGACACCATATAGTGGCTGAATGGCACAGTGTGGAGGTGTTGGCAGCATGAGGACACCATATAGTGGCTCAATGACACAGAATGGAGGTGTTGGCAGCATGAGGACACCATATAGTGGCTGAATGGCACAGTGTGGAGGTGTTGGCAGCATGAGGACACCATATAGTGGCTGAATGACACAGCTTGGATGAAGCTGAAGCATGAGGACACCATATAGTGGCTGAATGACACAGCATGGAGGTGTTGTCAGCATGAGGAGACCATATAGTGGCTTAAAGACACAGCATGGACATGTTGGCAGCATGAGGACACCATATAGTGACTGAATGACACAGCATGGACATGTTGGCAGCATGAGGACACCATATAGTGGCTGAATGACACAGCATGGAGGTGTTGGCAGCATGAAGAGACCATATAGTGGATGAATGGCACAGTCCGGAGTTGCCAGCAGCATGAGTAGGCACTAGGCCTTCACAATCCCTAAGATGAATTAAGAAATTTAAACCGAAGATTTTGGATAGCGGGTGCTACCTATGAGAAAATTTGAAATTCCCAGACCCAGGCCCAACAGCGGCATCAGTAACCCATATATTGCATGAATGACACAGCCTGGCGTTGGCTGATGCACGAGTACACACCAGGGCTTCACAATCCCTCCAAAAAAACACCACAATTTTAGACATTTTTGAGAAAGGTTTTGGATAGCGGGTGCTACCTATGAGAAAATTTTAAATTACCAGACCCAGGCCCCACAGCGGCATCAGTAACCCATATATTGCCTGAATGACACAGCCTGGAGTTGGCTGATGCACGAGTACACACCAGGGCTTCACAATCCCTCCAAAAAAACACCACAATTTTAGAAATTTTTGAAAAAGATTTGTGCTACCCATGAGAAAATTAGAAATTAACAGACCCAGGCCCAGCAGCGCCATCATTTTTTTATTTGAGATTTAAAACAACCTTTGCATGTCCCGGAACCCCAGCGTGTGGGTACGAAGGACCAAATCTAAAAAGCCCCCACAGGGTTCATGTGGCCGTGAGATTTAGGCGAAACGTCTCCATTGCCCTGACCGGCCATTGTTTGTTTGAAAATGTGTTTAATAACCCCATACACTGCACCATAAATGTTGAAATTTTAATTAAGCATGTATGTGTGTATTTCAAAAATCCTAAAATTAAAGGCCCAAGCCCAGAAGCATCAGGAAGTCAAGTACTTCCTGTAAGACACAGGAGCAGGTAGGAGTAGGCATCAGCAGTACCCAAGAGGCTTTAATAACCCCTTACATTGCACGATCACTCGCGAGATCGAGCAATAACAGGTGTGTTATGCCCTCAGATGTCCGGGGCTGCACGCGCGCTACACTGAACGGACGAGCGTGTGTCTATCTTTCACCGACAGGTGCGGGTAACCCGCCGAACCCCCTTTGCGATAGGGATCAGGGATTGCAATTATTTGCCAGGAAAGAAGAATCACAACTAAGCGCCGGTCATAAGCTCAGGTTCATTAAGTCCCTGCCCTTTGTACACACCGCATGTCTCTACTACCGATTGGATGGTTTAGTGAGGTCCTCGGATCGGCCCCGGCGGGGCAGGAGAAGGCCCTAGCAGAGCGCCGAGAATTTAAAGATTATTGTTGAAATTAGCATTAAGCATGTATTAGCTACTGCTAAACTTCCAAAAATGTAAGGCCCAAGGCCTGAGGCATCAGGGAGGCAATTATTTCCTGAAAGACACAGAATGAGCCAGGAGCAGTCATTCGCAGTACCCAAGAGGGTTTCATAACCAACCCCTTACATTTAAAGATCAATGTTGAAATTAGCATTAAGCATGTATTTAGCTACTGCAAAGCATCCAAAAATTGAAGGTCCAAGGCCTGAGGCATCAGGGAGGCAAGTAGTTCCCGAAAGGTACAGAATGAGTCAGGAGCAGTCATTCGCAGTACCCAAGAGGATTTCATAACCATCTTCTTACATTTAAAAGTCAATGTTGAAATTTGCGTTAAGCATGTATTTGGCTACTGCTAAACATCCAAAAATTGAAGGCCCAAGGCCTGAGGGCAGGGAGGCAAGTAGTTCCTGAAAGACACAGAATGAGTATGGAGCAGGCATTCGCAGTACCCAAGAGGGTTTCATAACCCCTTACATTTAAAGATCAATGTTGACATTTGCATTAAAGGAGTAGTCCAACGGTGAAAAATTTTATACAGTTAGCAACAGTTTTAAAAGTTATATAACTCTGCAATATACTTACTTAAAGAAGTGGAACGGAAAGTAGCTTTTTTCCTGGTTTTCCTCTGGACAGGAAGTGCTGCATAATTCAGCATGTCGACCCACGCATTCTCTTCACCCGCGGCCATTTTGAGGTCGGCTTGTCATTTCTCTCTGCTCTGCTGCCCGGCCCATTCATTATACCCTCTCCTCCACAATGCAGATTGGCTCTGTAGTCAGAGCCAATCACTGATGATTTGCTGCGCAAGCGCAGCATACTCTAACCTCTGAAAAATTCTGACCGCAGAGGCCGAGGTCTGCAGGAGATAAGCCACGCCCCCCCCCCCCCCCCCCCCCGGAGGATGGAGAGTGCAGCTCTTCATAATACAAGAAGACAGTGCAGGGGGAGAATGAGGACTTACACCAGTGGTCCTCAACCTGCGGACCTCCAGATGTTGCAAAACTACAACTCCCAGCATGCCTGCTAGGAGTTGTAGTTTTGCAACATCTGGAGGTCCGCAGGTTGAAGACCACTGACGTACACAGCTCCTTCACTCCCCTGCTCTGTGTTTTCCCCGTGAAAACTTGAAACCTCCCTGTGATGAATGAGGTCGTGTGTAGACAGAGCTGGGGGAGGGGCTGTGTCCGTCCTCATTCTCCTCCTGCACTGTCTTCTGCAGTAAAAAAAATCCAACCCATGGCTGCTCTGTGTGTCCTATGTAGACAGAGCAGGGGAGGGAAGGAGCTGTGTAAGTCAGTGGTCTTCAACCTGTGGACCTTCAGATGTTGCAAAACTACAACTCCTAGCAGGCATGCTGGGAGTTGTAGTTTGGCAACATCTGGAGGTCCACAGGTTGAGGACCACTGGTGTAAGTCCTCTTTCTCCCCCTGCATATTATGCATCTTGTATTATACAACTTCTAGTATCTTTTTATGTCAGGCTAGTGCAGCTAGCCTGACTTGTAATGAATGGGCGTATATACAATGTCGGTCGGCATGTGTGGGCTGTGATTGGTGAGCATTAGGAAGGGCAATGACTTAGCATAGTAGGTCGTGTTAGAGGACAGCTTGGGGGCGTTTTTTTATTGTATGGGGGCGTACATTATGTTTTGTACTTGGGAGGAAGTCGGCTGTGTGAGAGTGAAAAGGATCATGGGAGCTGAGCTCCATAACCAGGAAGTACAGGGATTTTCACTGCAGCATATCTCACAAATGGGAGCGGTCAGACAAATAATGAAAAGTGCTGTGTGATGATGGAGGCAAGGTCTACATTGTGGCAGGTACTTCATTTCGTTTTTTTCACTATTGGATATCTCCTTTAAGCATATATTTAGCTACTGCTAAACATCCAAAAATTAAAGGCCCAAGGCCAGAAGCATCAGTGAGGCAAGTAGTTCCTGAAAGACACAGGATGAGCAAGGAGCAGGCAATCGCAGTACCCAAGAGGGTTTCCTAACCAACCCCTTACATTTAACGAAGAATGTATTTAGCTACTGCTAAACATTCAAAAATTAAAGGCCCAAGGCAAGAAACCTCAGTGAGGCAAGTAGTTCCTGAAAGACACAGGAGGAGCAAGAAGCAGGCAATCGCAGTACCAAAGAGGGTTTCATAACCTACCATAATTGGGAAATGTTGGTGTAGCAGCTTGGTCAATCTACTCTGAGGCATCTGGCATTGGTGGCTGGAAATCCTGGCTGATCCATCCCTGATTCATCTTGACAAACGTCAGTCTCTCCACATTTTTGGTGGACAGACGAGTTCGCCTTGGGGTGACTATGGCCCAAACCGCACTAAACAACTGCTCTGATGGCACACTACTGGCCGGGCAGGACAGCTATTCCAGGGCAAACTCTGCTAGTTGTGGCCATAAATCAAGTTTGGCTGCCCAGAAGTCCAGCGGATCTTCAATGGTTGTTGGCATGGCCATGTCAAGGTATGCCAGCACCTGCTGGTTCAGGTCCTGCTCCATGTCTACCTGCTGCTGATGAGTTGCTTCACTATGCGGGTGAAGAAAGCTACTCATCAGCAACTGTAGACTCAGGCTGCTGCTGATTGAGCTGGTACTGCTCCTCCTCCCACCACTCCACTCCCCAGCAGCCATGGCAGTGGAAGGTGAGCGCAGAGGGCCCCCCGAGTCAGACCTGCGACCATGGACCATGGTGGATGGACCATGTGGCCGATAGGCATCAGCCAACTGACTACGTAGAATGTCTCTGTAGTAGTTCAGTTTGTCCTCCCTCTCAGTGGGTGTAAAAAAGGCCCCCATTTTGGGACGGTAGCGAGGGTCTAATAAGGTGGAGATCTAGAAGTCATCCCGCTGACGAATTTTGACAATTAGGGGGTCACTACGCAAGCAACTGAGCATGCATCGTGCCATTTGCGCCAGTGACTCGGAGGGACTACCTGCCTCCATCTCCACTGCATACTGCCACGGTGTGTCTGGGTCCTCTTTCTCAACTTCCTCATAACCCTCAAGCTCCTCATACTCCTCCTCTCCTGTCCGAAGACTAGAAACACCGGCCATCTCATACAACCTAAACTGTGCTCTGCTCTGCCCTTCATCATCCTCCTCCTTCAGTTCAGCCCCCACAGGGCTCATGTAGCCTTGAGATGTAGGCACAACATCTCCATTGCCGTGACCAGCCATGGTTTCAATCATTTCTTGTAGGAAATGTAGGAGTGGAATTACGTCGTTCATGGCTTAATCCAGGCGACTCACAAATAATGTGGCTTCCTCAAAGGGCCTCAGCAAAAGGCAGGTGTCACGTATGAGCTGCCACTGGTTCACATTGAAGTTACACAGGGGAGTAGTCCTATCTGCTTGGATCATCAAGAAATCTGTGATGGCTTTTCTTTGTTCGTATAGTCTGTCCAACATATGGAGGGTGGAATTCCAACATGTTGCAACGTCACAAATAAGACTATGTTGTGGGATACCGTTCTGACGCTGCAACTCAAGGAAGGTGTGCTTGGCGGTGTACGAGTGGCTGAAGTGCATGCACAGTTTCCTTGCCATTTTCAGGATGTTTTGCAAATGGGGTGAAGACTTGAGGAAGTTCTTGATAACCAGATTCAACACATGTGCCATGCAGGGTGCATGTTTCATACTTCCTTGTCGCAGCGCGGACACGATGTTCTTCCCGTTGTCTCTCACCATGGTTCCCATTTCCAGATTTCGTGGAGTAAGCCATACTCGGATTTTTTTACAAATAAACTTTAGCAGTTCCTCCCCTGTGTGACTCTGTTCGCCAACGCAAACCATGTGAAGAACAGCTTGACACCGCCGTGCCCTACACACATGGTACGATGAATGGCCACCGAGATTTGGACATGCAGTGGAGGCCGAGGACGCGGTGGAGCATGAGGAGGCAGCATCGAACACTGTAACAGGACCAACTGCCTGTGAGCGAGAGCGTGGAGGAGGAAGCGGTGTGACCTGTCCAAGTTGCTGCTGTGGCTGTGCAGGAACCACATTTACCCAGTGAGACGTAAAAGACAAGTATTGTCCCTGCCCGTAGTTACAGCTCCACACGTCGGCGCTGCCGTGCAGTTTTGAACACACCGACAGGCTCAAGGACTGGCCCACCTTCTCTTGTACAAAACTTATGCAGGGCTGGTACTGCCTTCTTTACAAAGAAATGACGGCTTGGGACTCTCCACCTTGGCTCGGCACAAGCCATCAATTCTCTGAAAGGGGCAGAGTCCACCACTTGAAAAGGGAGGGACTGCAACACCAGCAATCTGGACAGGAGCACATTCAACTTCTGCGCCGTTGGATGAGTGGGCGCATACTGTTGTCTTTTGGACATGGCTTTGAAGATGGATTGTTGGCGAAATGGCTGACTAAAAGCGGGAGAAGCAGGAGCGACAGAAGGAGGGTTTGACACACAGCTCCCTTCGGCTGAGGTGGTGGAGCCTTGGCTGGATGAAGGAGGGAGCGGATGGCCACTGGGTGATGCAGCAGGCTGGACCACTACATTGGAGCCACGGTTCTCCCAGGCCACTTTATGTTGCCGATATTGGGACCCTAGCCACGCTTCACCTTCTGCTGACAGATCTTGCATGTGGCTACGTGAACCTCCTCCGGATGCCTTATGAAAAACTTCCACACCGCCGAGTAGCTGATTTTCCCACCAGCAGTCCGCACTAATTGACTGCTACTGGCGCCGTCTCCAGGAACCCCTGTTCCACTACCTGCCGGAAAGGTAGGCTGCCGCGAAGCAGGTGGTCTCCCCCGGGCACGTTTGGCTCCTGAATTTCCACTACTGCCACCACGCTGGCTGCCAACCGTGCTACCGCCTTGCTGCCTCAAGGGAAACCTGCAACTCTCTTCTCCCGATGATTATGAAGCCCCTTCTGCACCTGGCTCCCAAATGCGATCGGCTTCATCATCATCAACAGTTGTGTGCACGTCACTGATGTCCTCCTCAGGTTCCCCAACAGTGTCTGCTTCAGGACCCTGAACACTTGCAACACTGCCTCCCATGTCACTCGCCGCATCACTACTTGGCCGCCTAGCGGAGCAAGCGGCGCATGTCTCCTCCACTTCTTGGCTGTCCAGTAGCTGCTGACTGTCCTCTATTGGATCGTCCTCAGTAAATAGTGGAGCTGAACCCACAGCATAAGATACTTCTTTAGGAAAGGGAACAGCATAGGACAAAGGCAATGGGAGGACAAGGACTGCTCCCGGGCCATGCCAACTGAGGGTTGTGTCTGAGGAACCCGCCAACTGTTAGCTGGGGGCATCAGATGTCACTTGTGATTATGTGGATGAGCTTGTTAACCAATCGACGACGGCAGATGGGTTGCTGGTGGAGACACGACCGCTGGCTGATAACGGGAGCTCAGGCCTCTCGCTGTGACTCCTGCTGCCACTCGCCCCAAGTCTGCTGCCAACTCTGCCTGAAGTATTTAGGCCTCTGCCACTCCTCTGTGCATGTCCTGGCACTTCTCTACCTGACATACTTAGTGTGTTTATGAGGGTATTACAATACGCTACACTACTATTTAAACAGTATTTGTCTAGAACAGCAGCAGGTGATTACTTATGGCTGTCCTTGAACAGTATGTAGGCCCTTGACAGATTAACAGGTACTAGATGGTACAATACTTGCATGTACCTATGCGGTATGCACTGATGAGGGCAGTAATATGCGTAACTATTAGCAGAAAAAAATGTTTTTGTAAAACACCAGCCGGTGGATACTATTGTTTGGACTTTGACGGTATGGAGTACCTTGACAGCTTAAGAGGTACTAAATGGTACAATACTTGCATGTACCTATGCGGTATGCACTGATGAGGGCAGTTATATATGCATAACTATACGCAGAAAAAACTGTTTAAAAAAAAAAAAAGCTGGTGAATAGTATTGTTTGGACTTGCACAGTATGTAGCCGGTCCCTTGACAGATTAACAGGTACAAAATGGTGCAAATGCACTACAGTCCACTGAACAATCACGTATTTCTGAACAGCAACAGAACCCAACAGTGCAGCACCACAAAAAAAAATCCAGGGATTAAACCCTAAATTGCACTCTGTCACACAATTCTGAGCAGCAGAAGTTTTGTGGAGCAAACGAAAATAAACTCAATTGGGCTTAACAAGGAGGAGATAAGATGCTTCCGAAAGTTCAGGCAGCTTGGAGATCTGTATGAGGCAGCTGACAGCCCCTCTCTGCTGCAATGCTCAATAACGTGAATAGGAGGTTTAGCAATCAATGATCCTTCTCAGTTTAACAGCACAGCACTCTGCACTCCTGCCTTTCCCTAATGCTGATGTGACTAGCAGTTGCAGTGTAACGCTGTGGTATGAGTTATTCACACACACGCAGTCCCGTCCTCTCCATCTGAGTGCATAGATTAAATGAAGAGAGGCAACATGGCCGCCGATTATATAGGGGCTGTGACATCACAGGGGTCAGTGAATACTGATAGGCTGCATCTCACATGTGATTCAGGGTCAGCCCGCCTACCTTCATTCCCGCTCTCCCATAATCACCTGCCCCATGTACTCACATGTGGATCCACCATCTTAGGTCCCCAATAGCCTGGAACGCTGTAAAATTTAGTTTAATGAAGCGATTTGCGTGATATTCGTATTCATTGCGAATCAAATTTTTCATGAAATTTGTAACGAATTCGGGTTCGTGAACTTCGATTCACTCATCTCTATTCACAACCCTAACCCTGACCGAAAAACCCAAACCCTAACCAAAAATCCTAACCCTACTGCCCTCACTCTTGAACATTTTTTCTCAACGAGGGCATCAAAAGACATGCAAAATCTTGCAGACTAAGCAATGCTTCATTGAAAAAATATATATTTGGAAACCAAAACATGCATAGGACTACTTTTTCTCTCATATTTATTGATTTTTGAGAAGATAGGAAAAAAACACAAATAATTTGACAGGCTGTATAATACATCCATGATTCTTCGTTGGGGAAAAAAATAAACCTTAACCCTAACTGGTAATACAATACTTAACATGATGACTCGAAACATATCAAAGATACTATCATCCTGGTACATTTCAACTTAACGAGAGGACCAAATGATACTTAAAACTTCATCAGTACACAATCCTTCCTGGGGAAACTCTAACCCTAACCCTAACCCTACTGCTCTGACTCTTAAACGTTTCTTGTAGGCTATGCAATGCTTCATTGAAAAAAATATATCTTTGGAAACACAAACATGCATAAGAATATTATTTATCTCATATATATTTATTCTTGAGAAGAAAGGGAAAAAAAACAAATAATTTAATAGGCTGTATGATACTTTACTGAGACTAGATATTATTTACCCTAACAGGTAATAGAATACTAACTATGAGGACAATAATTCTATGAAAGATGCAATCTTCCTGGTAAACTTAAGGAGAACAACAAATGACATTTAAAATCTTATAAGCTACGCAATTCTTTATTGGGAATAAAATAAACCTTAAGGGTATGTTCACACTGAGGAATTGGGGCGGAAATCACGCTGAAGATTTCCACCCCAAAATACAGTTTTTTTTCCGCTCAGAATTAGCAGCGATTCCGCGCGGAAATGCAGGTTTCATGTGGAGGAGGAGAAGAGGATATATGTATTTTTTTTATTCATAAATACTCCTCTTTTTTTCATGCAGAGATTCCGCTTGGAAATGCTTGTGACTGAAAAAAAAAATAACATTGATCTCTATGGGAGAACGATGCTGATTCCGCCTGAAAGAAAGAACATGTTCTTTCTACAAGCGGAACACACTTCCTCGTCAGAATTCTGCTTGGGGAAATTCCTCAGTGTGAACTGAGGAGCAGAAATTCTGTACAACTCTATGGGGTTTTCACTGCTGAATGATATGGTGAGGAAAAAGCGAGCAGAATTACTCATGGAAATTCCTCTCCAATTCCTCCGTATGAACATACCCGAACAGGTAATACAATACTTAACATCATGTCATGAACCATATCAAAAATATGATCTTCATGGTACATTTCAACTTAAGGAGAGAAACAAATCACATTTAAAATCTTATCAGCTACACAATCCTTCCTGGGGAAAGACCCTAACCCTTGTTTGTAGGATGTAGGCTGATTATGGTATTGTATTTACTTAACCATTAGTATTTTGTTTTGTCCTTTGGGCTTTTTTCAACTTTGTTGTTATTCTAGTTCTATTCATGTAGGATGAAATAATGGTGTGGCCCACCCTCTCTGTCACATGATTGTGCAAAGCAGGCAAGGCTTTCTTTGCTAAATAATGGCAACTAGATATGTGCCACCTGGGCACTAGTGTTGGGTGTGAATATTCACACTTCTAATTTTTATCGCGAATATCCCAAATTCGCGAATAATGCGAAGATATTCACTTTTTTCCACATATGCGCATATTCTCGAATGTGAATATTCGCACATTCCTTCTTTTCAGTCGTGGGCCAATTATAATGATGTACATACACTTGTCAGAGGTTATCAACAACATCCCTAGCAACCAATAGTAAATTTGCCCACCCCCTCACTGTTTTCTTCCTCAATTACGCGAATACGCAAATATTCGCATATGCGAATATAACGAATACGCCATATTTGCGAATATAAGACGAATATTAGCCTATATATTCACAAAATATTGCAAATTCGAATATGTGCAATGCCGGTCATCACTACTGGGCACACCCCATTAGTTGCCTGAAGGCTGAGGAGTCAACAAGATGATACGTGACCACCTGCGCCACCAACAGTTTTGCCAGGTGCGAATTGAGACACACTACAACAGGGTGAACGGACAATACTCTTATTTGGAGGACATGGACTTTGGAGGCAAATCCCGAAAATGGGCTGCCTGTGGTCGAGGCCTGGCTGTTATACAGTTGGCAGGGATCTAAAAGATTATCAGTAGCAGCAGCAGTGTTTTCCTGATGTTGTGGGGCATCTCGATCGTCTCACGTACCGTTAGCGGCTGTAGTGACACTCCATATGTCTACATAGAGATGTAGTATCTATAGTCGGACCCTAGCCATGGCTTACTTTCTGTTTGCAGAGACAATATTGTGCCAAGTTCTCTGCATCAGGTAAGGTAGAAAAGAAATTCCTCACAGCAGAATACCTGACAGGGACTGTACCACCTGACTGTGCCCCTCCCCTGGAAGTTTTTTTTGTATAGAACCTGAACTTGTAGAGGCATCACCATCACCTGAGCTCATCAGACCAGCAGTCCTATGCCTGTTACATTTCACAGGTTTTCTTCCCCTACCTCGGCTATGCTCTTCTTTTCTGCCACTGCCACTACTCTTCTGCTTTTCTGCTTTGAACAGGTCAGCTCCTCCTCAACTGGTTCCCACGTCCTGTTCCAGGTCAACCCCCCCCCCCCCCCCCCAAAGGACGAGGGGGCCCTCCCTCCGTCTGGAGAAGAAAAGGTTTAGTCTCAAGGGGCGACACGCCTTCTTTACCATAAGAACTGTGAACTTATGTAACAGTCTACCTCAGGAACTGGTCACAGCAGGAAAAGGTAACAGCTTTAAAACAGGGTTAGATACTTTCCTGGAACAAAATAACATTAATGCTTATGAAGAAATATAAAATCCCATCCCTTCCCCAATATCGCGCCGCGCCACACCCCTACCTTTCAATTCCCTGGTTGAACTTGATGGACGTATGTCTTTTTTCAACCGTACTAACTATGTAGCTATGTAACATGACATTATCCTCAACATCAAACTTTTTATCATCCATAACACTCCTCTCTTCATGAACTTCTTGGGCTTTCTGCTTCCCTCCAGCATAACCACCATGCATACCACCACCAGTCCCATTTGTGCTACGCTCAGCCAATTATTCCACCCCCGCACCTCGGCAACACACTCCAAAGCTTGACTCTCCTCAAACAATTCCTCCTCGTGGCTAGTGCTATCCTTCTGTGTAGCAGTAGGAGGGAGAGGCAAAGACAGAGATGAGGAAACAGTAGAAATGGAGGAATCCACTGACAGGTCACTGTCATATTGTCAGAATTCTCTGCCCCCATCGTAATACTCATGTAGTCCAGAAAAGCTGGATCATCTGCAGAAACCAAATAGCCTTTGGCAAGCAGTGAGAACTTGAAATGGCTAGGTACTAGGTTAGGGTGGTTTCACACCACGTTTTGTACTTACGGTTCCCGTATACGGCTGGGAGGAGGGGGGCGGGGCTTAATCGGTCGACCACGTTTTTGCCTGCGGTCAGGAAAACGCAGCCGACCGGAGACTGCGGTTCACTCCGGTCGGCTCATAGACATGCATTAAATACAGTTCCCCTATACGGCTGAGTGTGGGCGCCGTGATTAAGCCCCGCCCCCCTCCTCCCAGCCATATACGGTAACGGTAAGTACAAAACGTGGTGTGAAACCACCCTTAGTCTTCACAGGGCAAATCTGTGTCACATGGATGCCCTTTTTACTTTGCTGCTATCTCACAACTAGTAAGATGCAATAGGTGTTTGATGAAACCAATAATAATCAAGAAGAATGTGTTCACAGGACAAACCCATGTGAAATGCATGCTCTTTTAACTTTGCTGCTATCGCATAAATAAGTAGAGACACTACATTAGAGTATATTAGTGATGTAACAGGTGTTTGATGAAACCAATAATATTCACAAATATGTCTTCTCAGGGAAAATCTGTGTCAAATGCATGCCATTATTTCCTTGCAGCTAACCTGCATTTAGGAAGACATAATTGGTGCTTGACAAAGCCATTAATATTCACAAAAAATGTGTTCATAGGGCCGATGTGTGACATGCATGCCCTTTTTACTTTGCTGCTATTTAACAAGATGGGAGGAAACCTGTAGTAAATGTTTGAAAACATATATTGAACTGTTGATTGGTAATGATGGAAAGACCATAGAAATTAGAGGGTCAGATTGATTCCTTGAAGATAAAGATAAAAAAAAAAAAGACCTCAACTCCTAGGGGGAGATTTATCAAAACCTGTGCAAAGGAAAACTTGCCCAGTTGCCCATAGCAACCAATCCGATTGCTTATTTCATGTTGCAGAGACCTTGACTGTTGTAGAGGTTAAGAATGAAAGAAGCAAGCGGATTGGTTGCTATGGGCAACTTTTCCTCTGGAAAGGTTTTGATAAATCTCCCCCCTAGTGTTTGGAAAAATTTAAAAGTGATCTAGATGTGATTTCCCTAAATGGAAGGGTGAAATCCAGAGTAAGAAAGTTGAAAAGTTGAAAAAAAAAAAAAAAAAAAAAATCTGACAATGTTAACCCCAGTGTATACAGCCGGTGCAACAAGGTGGAGATGGATATCCTTCTATACACAGCTCCCAGGGAGGGGATTTATTAGGCAGAGGTTTGTACAAGGTGAGAGCAGAGGAACCACCCCCAAGGGCCAACCATCAAAGCAGGCGACCAGAGGTTCAAAGACCGGGGTTTACACCAGAAGGGCCAAGAGAACCTGAAGTACATAACCTCTCTGATCAACTGTTTACAGAGGATCAGATGAGAGTAATGGAAAAGGGTCTAACATTCTCACCAACAGATGATTATGATTTATTTTTTAAATGACCAAAGAACCATTTATCTAATCATAAGTTTTTATTAAAGAGGTATCTGGGTCACAGTCACAGCGCTACTGCCGTGATCCGAACATCTGTAATGGTGGACGGAGGTCTCCTCACCTGCCTCCGTCCGTCTCCCGGCATCCTCTGCTCTGGTCTGAGATCGAGCAGGCCAGAGCAGGAAATAGCCGATAATACTGATCAGTGCTATGTCGTATGCATAGCACTGAACAGTATTAGCAATCAAATGATTGCTATAGATAGTCCCCTATGGGGACATTCAAATTGTGAAAAAAACAAGTAGAAAAATGTAAAAATAAAAAGTAAAGAAAATGTGAAAAATCCCCTCCCCCAATAAAAATGAAAATTGTCAGTTTTTCCCATTTTACCCCCAAAAAGCGTAAACGTTTTTTTAATAAACATATTTGGTATCTCCACGTGGGTAAATGTCCGAACTATCAAAATATAATGTTAATGATCCCCTACGGTGATTGGTGTAAACGTAAAAAATAAAAAAAATATCCAAAAATGATGCTTTTTTGTCACATCTTATTAAAAAAATAATAATAAAAAATGATATAAAAGTTTCATAAATGCAAATGTGGTATCGATAAAAAAGTACAGATGATGGGGCAAAAAATGAGCCCTCATACCGCCCTATATACGGAAAAATGAAAAAGTTAGAGGTGGTCAAAATAGGGCGATTTTAGATTACTGATTTTGTACAAAAAGTTTTATATTTTTGTACCGCTTAAAAAAATCTAAAAGTATCTAGCCATGGGTATCATTTTATTCATATTGACCCACAGAATAAAGAACACATGTAATTTTTACCGTAAATTGTACAGTGTGAAAACGAAAGCCTCCAAAATTGTGGTTTTCATTTACATTTCCTCTCTAAAAAAATATTTTTTGGGTTCGCCGTACATTTTATGGTAAAATGAGAGGTTTCATTACAAAGTACAATTGGTCACGCAAAAAACAAGCCCTTATATGGGTCTGTAGATGGAAATATAAAAGAATTATGGATTTTAGAAAGCGAGGAGGAAAAAAACGAAAATGCAAAAATAAAATTGGTCTGGTCCTTAAGGTGAAAATGGGCATGGTCCTTAAGGGGTTAATGCACTTTCTATCCTCACTGCAGGATAATGATATGAATGATAGACTTATCAGCATGTTTAGTTACAAAGAAATTGAGTTCTTAGATTTACAAATATTTGTTGATGTCAACACTGACATACATAGAAAAAAGACTTCAGTCAATGCCGCTTCATCTCAGCCACTGCACATTATTATCCTGAAGGGGCAATTTGGTTTAAACAAATAAATATTTATTTTAGAAGGAAACAAAATGGATACAATTGCTCCAGACAGTTTAAATGAAAGTCTGCACATCATTCTTATAGGGGGTTAAATATGTTTTTATTTTATTTTAGTTTTTATTTATTTTTTCATAGTTTTGTTTTTATTTTTATTTTTTTGTGTGTTTTATTTTTTTTATTTTTTTTTTATTTTTTATGTTTTTATTTTTTTTTTTAGATTTTTTATTTTTTTTCCCCCTTTACTTTTTTTCTTGATTTTTCTAGAGCTATCCGAATTTCTGCTGAGGTGAGTCCAGATGACCATTCCCAATTCACGGTGAGTTGTCCTCAGCATAATGAAATGGACCTAAAGAAAAAGACAGAGGATCAATGATAATATATTATGACAGATTAACAAATCAAGATTTATAATATATATGTTTCCTTTTTCTGCTATAGTGGCATGTGTATATATATATATATATATATATATATGTATATATATACTGCAATTATTTTTGGGCAAGTGAGTGGTGTATAAAAAAATATGGGGGGGGAGGTATCGGTTGTGTATGGGGAAATATCTATATATATACATATATATATATGATGTACCTGTACGCCCTCATCCCGCTCACCTTCTATAATGCGGAGTCAGGAGCTGATAGCCATCAGGACCCGTGGCTAATACTGGACATCACCGATCGCAGTGATGTCCGGCATCTAAAAAAAAAAAGAAAAACTTTCCTGGCAGCTCAGCTGAGCTGAGCTGATTGGGACCACTGAGGTAAAACTGTGGTGTCCCGATCAGCTTAGAGGATGGCGGAAGGACCCTGCAGTCACGGTCTGCAGGCTGGAGCAGCAGAGCACCGATAACACTGATCAATGCTATGCTATGGCATAGCATTGAATAAACAGTGTATGCAATAGGAAGATTGCATGTAATAGTGCCCTATGGGGACCAACAAAATGGTGTAAAAAAGTTTTACAAAAAGTTAATAAATATGAATTAAACCCTTCTATAATAAAAGTTGGAATCACCCCCATTTTCCCCCAAAATATGGAAACAAAAATAAACATTAACATATGTGGTACCGCCATGTGCACAAATGTCCGCACTATTAAAATTTAGTGTTAATTAAACCGCAAGGTCAATGGCATACATGTAAAAATTCCAAATTCCAAAATAACGTATTTTTTGCCACTTTGTATACCCAAAAAAAAAGCAGCAATCAAAAAGTACCATTAAAACATAAATTGTACCGATAAAAACTTCAGATTACAGCACAAAAAAATGAGCCCTCAGATGAGGAGAAATAAAAAAGTTATAGGGGTCAGAAGATGAAAATTTTGAACATAAATTTTCAAATAAAATACAACCTAAATAAATAAGAATCCTTTTTAACCTTATGGACCTACAGAATAAATATAAGGTGTAATTTTTACAGAAAATTGCACTTTGTAGAAGCCCCAAAAATGTACAAAATGGCGTGTTTTTTCTTTTCTTTTTCTTTTTTCAATTTTGCCCCACAAATATATTTTTCTGGTTTTGCCGTTGGTTTTGTGGGGAAATGATTGATTGTATTACAAAGTAAAATTGGTGGTGCAAAGAAACAAACCCTCATATAGGTCTGTAGGTGGAAAATTGAAAAAGTTATGATTTTTAGAAGGTGTGGAAGTAAAAACTAAAGTGCAAAAATAAAAAATGGCCTTAAGAGGTTAACATCGGTGATAATTAGGGTAGAGTATACTTCCAGGTTTCTTCATTTAATTTACATCTTTTCAGTTTCACATATGAATAAAATAGTACAATAGTATTATTGTTCTTGTAACTGTTGCATTGCACGCATGATTAATTTACACTCGATGATTGTATTAATTATGTATAATATTAAATATTAAATTGAAATACTTTTTGCACAATTTTTTTGTATATTCTTTTGAAACTTTCTGCTAAGTTGCCGGGAATTATATATATATTTTTTTCTACTCACTGCAATCAACTTTAATTGCAGCGTCTAAGGGGTTAATGCCGAACATCATTGTGATCGGTGATGTCCAGCATTAGACATGGGTCCCACCAGCTGATAGCTTCCAGGACCACCCTGCTATGACACGCAAATAAAAATATGGTCTTGGAGGTGCTGCTCAAGAAGTTGTCACAAAACCAAGGACTCAGGCCAGCACAGGACAATAGATTATTTATTTTTGACAATACGGACAACGCATTTCGGCACACAAACATTGCGTTCCTCAGGTCCAATTATACAATGCTATAGAAACAAATATAAAACTATTCAAATTGCTGATAGAGAATACTCCGTATTCTCTATCTGCAATGGGAATAGTTTTATATTTGTTTCTATATCATTGTATAATTGGACCTGAGGAAGGCACTGTTTGTGTGCCGAAACACGTCGTCTGTATTGACATAAATAAATAATCTATTGTCCTGTGCTGGCCTGAGTCCTTGTTTTCCTTGATCAGCACCTCCAAGACTGTATTTTCTTCTTGTTATTTGCATATCCTTGTTGGTCTCCTCACGGGAGTCCAGGACCGGTCCGAGTGCAGCAGCCACACCTATACTCACCTTGTCTACATCCAAACATATCTCTGTAAACCACGACTCCCAGAAGCCGTGGATCATAGTGCCTTTACCCAACAGGTTAGTATATCACTTAGGTGTGGTGGAGGGTTCACACCAAGTTGATATACACTACAAGGGAGCGCCCCCTGTTTTCTCTTTTTTGTAATCTCTTCCAATATCGGCCTGCTATGACACAAGGACAGCTCCTGAGCCCAAGTCATAGAAGGGGAGCGGCCGCAGGGCGTACAGGTAAGCCCTGCATCCTTAAGAGGTTGAAACATATTACTGAATGTTACTTGTGGTGTGAATACATTAATGACAGTAAAGTATTATCTTTTATGGGAGTGCAGAGACTAAACTTGCAGGATGTTCAAGACAATGAAAAAAAGCTCAGAAAATTAGAAGCTCGTTGGATATTAAGAATGAAAGCCCAGGAAAATGCAGGCTGGAGCAGCAGACCACCGATAACACTGATCAATACCCATACGTCCTTCGTCCCCATCAGGTAAAAAATCTTAATCCTTCCAGTACTTATCGGCTGCTGTATTCCCAGAGGAAGTTTTTTTTAAATTTATTTTCTGTCTGATCACAGTGCTCTCTGCTGAAACCTCTTTCCATGTCAGGAACTGTCCAGAGCATGAACAAATCCCCATAGCAAACCTATCCTGCTTTGGACAGTTCCTGATGTTTTTATTACAAAAGCATATCTACTGCAGGTAATGTTGATTCCCACTTCACATTTGTATTTGGATATGTAGTTAGCATTATTTTTCATCTGATCCTCCATATTGTATGTTACCATTTTACCTTTATTATCAGGCCCAAACTTGCCATTCTGTGCACTGGATTTTGCCCATTGGGCCGGGCCACCCACAGGCCCACCCAGTCCAGGACAAATTTAACTATAAGCGCGTCTATCAGATCCACCTATAGTTAAATGCAGGGCTCAGCTGATTGACAGAGCTAAGAGCTATTGGCTTCTTGCCCTGTCAATCACTCTTGAGGCTGTCTGCGATATGCAGGCAGCCAACAAGAGGCCCGAGTGTCCATCCTCTGTGCTCTATGCTCCAGCGCAGGAGTGAAGTTATCATCATGCGCCGAAGCACAGAACGGAGGAGAAGGCAAGAAGAAAGGCCCTGCTGAGGAGCCAGGGGAGTATAGTTTTGTTTGTCTTTTTAACTTAACATTAGTGGCTGCATTAAAGGAGGCTGCTACACTAAAGGGGGCTGCTGCACTAAAACTTCCTAAAAAGGGCTGCAACCATGTACATGGGACTACTGCCTACAGGGTGTAAACAATTTTATAAGAAGCTGCTATTTCCTAAAAGGAGAAGCAATCTACAGGGGGAGCTACCTACAGGAGACGTCTATCTACAGGGGTACCTACCTACTCAGGGCACCTGCATAAAGGGGGAAACTACATGAAGGGGCCTGTATACCTACTGAAGCGAACCAACTAATGGGGGGAGGACAAACCAACTCTTTCACAACACACTTATCTTCCCTTTTTACTGTGTAGGACACTAAGAGGGTTATAATGACTGTTTGGAAAAGTGCATTTCCTAAAAATTTCTGTTGATGAAGAATTACTATTTGTCTGGCAATGTAGAAAATTCTGGGTATTCACATTGAGAAGTATTCCAGAACCCACAGATATAGCCACCACCATCATTTGAAGTTCTCTACTGTATCCATGGTGTACTACACAATGTCATACAATGGATTCAATGTCACCACACAGTCAGTGGCGCACTGTTTTATCTTTATGTTCCGCCACCATACTGTAGCTGGCATCCGCTACCTCTGTAAACATGCATGTTAGTTATACATTACTGAAATGTGTAGAGCTGCAGATCAAGGCCGTATTTATAGATCGTGCTGCCCTGGCCACGCCAACTAAATACACCCCATTAAGGTGATTCCATAAGCGTTAGATTTCTTTTTTATATATAGATCTGTGATCAGCTTTCTGATGAGAGCCAAGCAAAATGGAGGGGTGCCGCACTCAGCCCAGTGTTAATGCCCCTTTATTCTAGAAATTGGTGGGAGTCTCAGCAGCCAGACCCTATCTAATCTTCTGACCTGTCTCTATAACATGCTGGACATATAGAAAGACTAAAGGTTAGTTAGATCATCTTTTTTTATCAGAATATATCCAAATTGATCTTATACTCACTGCTCAGTTTTCTTTGTTGCAGCAGATGCAGCAAAAAATACATCTAAGTCTAATAAAAAAAAAAGAAAAAAAAGAAACAAGTTGACATAAATGAATATTTCCAGGGATACAAATTTGAAAACTATATTTAAAACTCTGTAGAAGCCTCATGAAATATGAGGTAGAACAGGAATCTCTGGCACACTTATAGTTAATCTCAGTGGTTCTCTTGCCTGAGTTCCCCTTGACAGCCCATTCCCAATGAATTGTACCCTCATATTAGAGACATTTTGTAATGATTATAGTATAATTCATATGCTTCACTATCCTCTATAACAGGTCCCCTGTTCCTTTCCCTATCCCCCCAGTTCCCCAATTTACAGGTGAAGTCTTCTCTAACCGGAGTTGTTTACTTTTCTTTTCTTCGCTATCTGGCCTAGACCGCCATTAAGATTTCTCCCATACAAGACTTCTCCACTGAACCAGCCAAACAAACATTTTAGGCTCCTTTCTGCGGTACAATACCCGCCTATTTACAAACTCCCCATGTTTATTGTCACACACAGTAATAGTACCTGCTTTATGTCCCCATAAAGTTGTTAGGCCCCCTCTGTGCCCCCAAAAATAACTGTAGGCCCCCAAACTGCCCCCATATATAGTTGTAGGCTGCCATACTGTCCCGCTTTGGTGCTCCATTGCACCTCTGGTCTGGGGACCTATTGCTATGGCTCATAGTAGTAGGACCCCTGTCTGGCTCAGTGGAGCAACAAAGCTGATGGTAGTTATTGCCCACAGCAGCCCAGTGCCCGCACTTCCCCTTGCTGTCCTCCTGCTTCTCTTCTCGGTGCGGTGATGTCAGCCTACCATTTCTTTCAAAGCAGTCCAGAGCAGTAACCAGTGGCTGTGGCATTGCTGATTTTTGTTTTTCAAGTACCCCCTGGAGAACTGCTAAGTACCCCTGGGGGTACTTGAACCCCAGGTTGAGAACCACTGGTTTATCTAGATATCACAATCCATAGGAATGGCTGTCCCTTGTACTGCAGCTTGTCCTGGTGAATGGGCCCCAACTAACCAAAAATTTCTTGTCTGTCCTAAGAACAGGCCATCAAATTTATAGCCAAAAGTAATTTAAAGAATGTATCTGAATGCTTGTTGTGGGCAACTATTGTATGCACTTCATCAGCATTGCTAGGTCTCCAAAAGGCCCGGGGCTAGAGACCATAGCCCAGCAATGCCCTTACCACACCCACAGACATGCCCCCACCACACCCTCATACACACCCCCTAACCACACCCAGCCTCCTTCTTTAATATTCTCCCACTACTGTACACAACATGCTGCACATACGAAACCAACACTTCATGTATGGTTTCTGAAGCAGTTCTAATAGAGATTGCATTATTTTACTCTCTTAATTTATGGGGACATTACACGTCTATTCTGGTGATTGGTGGGTATCCCCTATCCTGAGCAAAAGGGGTTATTTAAAATTTTATACGTCTAAGAGCAATAATGTTATCAGTCTGTCACCTGAGTTTAGGAGGACATCCTAGACCAACAAACTGAAAACCCCCATCATTACCACCACAGCCCATACCCAGAAACTAAGTAGCCTGAATAAACCCTGCCAGACATCATGCCCTCTTAATATAACCCTGCTATACAGTGTTCCATCAGAATATAACACTGTCAAAAACTGTACCCCCTGCCACACTGTATCTATAATAATAATACTGCCACACACTGTATCTATAATAATAATAGTAATACTGCCACACACTATTTCTTCTCAGTTCGGCTGAATCCCACCTCTGCACAGTCCTCCTCCAGACCCCTCAGCCCTTCTCCTCCAGAGCTCTCTGCCCTTCTCCTCCACACCCCTCTGTCCACTTCCATCTCCAGACCCATCTGTCCACCTTCTCCTCCAGACTCCTCTGCCCACTTCCTCCTCCAGACCCCTCTGTCCACCCCATCCTCCAGGCCCCTCTGTCTGCTTCCTCCTCCAGACCCCTCTGTCCAATTCCAGACTCCTCTGTCTGCCTCTTCCTCCAGACCCTTCTGTCCGCATCCTGCTA
Organism: Hyla sarda; assembly: GCF_029499605.1. Classification (NCBI taxonomy): domain Eukaryota; kingdom Metazoa; phylum Chordata; class Amphibia; order Anura; family Hylidae; genus Hyla; species Hyla sarda. The sequence goes on along the minus strand of NC_079198.1, from coordinate 115,226,175 downwards.
GAGACCTCTCTGTCCACCTCCTCCTCTAGAACCCTCTGTCTGTCTCTTTTTCCAAACCCCTTTATCCACCTCCTCCTCCAGACCCCTCTATCTGCCTCCTTCTCTAAATTCCTCTGTCCGCCTCCACTCCAGACTCCTATGTCCTCCTCCTCCTCCAGATTCATCTGTCTGCCTCCTCCTCTAGACCTCGTCTCCTTCTCCAGACCCTTCTGTCTGCCTCCTCCAGACCCTTCTTTCCTCCTCCTCCTCAAGATCCCTCTGTCCGCCTCCTCCTCCAGACCCCTCATTTATCATACACATCTATTATATACATACATACATACATTCATACATCTATCATACATACATACATCATACATGCACACATCTATCATACATACACACATCTATCATACTTACATCTATCATACATACATACATACATCACACAAACATGCAAACATCTATCATACATACACACATCTATCATACAATATTCTATTGTACATACACACATCTAGCATCTATCTATCTATTTATTTATCATACACACACACACATCTCCTTTGCATACCTTTACCTTGAGGTGGTAAGTCTGGTGACATTTGGCGTGCCCACGCACAGCACGTAACTCCCCAGAAGCCACCGTTGCGTTTAAGCAGCTGTGGCTACAAGCACCAGACCCGGGGCTACATCCTCCTTAACCCCCCCCCCAGCAAGGCCCCTACACTATATTTATATGTGAGATCACTACTGAAAGTATACATATGTAATGAGGCATCTACACCATTGTGTGATCTGTAGTGTTACAATACTCGATCTCTCTACTTACATTGACACTGCCCTCTTTCTAAGACTTTTATTCTTCTTTTTATAATCCTCAAGCTCTTCTGATGTCTCCTCCCTATAATATATAGAACATACATTATCTAACATATAACTATATAAAGGCCAGATGTTATTATGATTTTCAATGAAGGGTTTCCAAGAACATTGAACCACAAATACAACTGTATAGCATCAGCACTGAGACTCCTGAGGAAGCTTATAGGGAACCTGTCTGGCCCACTTACCCCTATAAGCCAGACCCAGCACCTTGTAGATGTAGCGCACACCATCTGGACGCTTTGCTATACATGTCCAAGGTACTGGGGAGGAATTATAGGGGTTAGGGGCTCGGAAAGATTCCCTTTAATCACTTAATAAAGTTCAATAACTTTCTAAAATCATTCAATTCCAAATTTTTAAGATATTTGCTGTCAGTAAATACAGTCCAGGATATAACTGCACCAAGTCTAGGCAATGCTCTGCAAGCAAAATATATATTATATCAACAGCAGTGCAAATTCAGTACAAATTCAGGTAATATATGTTCCCAATGCTGGGGTAGTGGGCTGGAGATCGCAGGGGGGTCCCAGTGGCCAGACCCTCTCGTGATCAGACATCTTATCCCCTATCCTTTGAAGAGGGGATAAGATGTCTGGGGCAGAGTGCTAATTTAATATCGAAGTGCATCGGTTTAGTTTAATAGAGTGTAACAGTAGCTACATTGCATGTAGATTAGCATATGGTCATGTGACAGCAATGAAAAAATATATTCATACAATCAGGATTCTTCTTTTGTGATTGGTCAGACTTTGTCTAGTGAACAGGGAAAGGGAATTAGTTTTTCCCCCACCTCATTGGCATAAAAAGGGGCACCATTAATGGGGCGAGGGGCTATTTGTAGTATGGGGCATGTAGGGAGTCGTACCTTATGTCAGGCATCCGGGGCCTCCATGTCATCCTGGGATAATGGTCGTCCCTGTAATAGAAAAACAGAACTTTAGTTAAAAGGGTACTCCGTCAGAAAACATCTTATCCCCTTCCAAAGGATAGGGGATAAAATATTTGGTCATGGGGGTCCCGCCTTTGGGGACCCAGCTTTGAGCTTCCGCGTACATCCCAACACGCCCCTTACATTCATGTCCATGGGAGGGTGCATGACGGCTAGTACGTAGCCATTATGCCTCCTCCCATAGACATGAATGGAGGGGGCATGGCGGCTGTAGTCCCCAGTCATCCAGAACAGAGCAGAGTTCTCGCACCAGATGACTGGGGTGCCGCACCGGAGATCACAGGGGTCACCAGCGGCTGGACCCCCGCAATCAGACATCCTATCCTCTCTCCTTTGGATGGGGGGATAAGATGTTTTCCAGCAGAAGATCCCTTTAATATCATTTTCCTTTCATATGACTTGGAAAACACAGATAATGTCGTCCATAAGGACAAATCTAGTCCAGATTAAAATATCAAGATAGGATAATGTGTTTTATATACAATTGAGAATATTTCCTTATATACGTCTACAAGGAAGACTCCTACCCACCTAAAGACTCTCGGAGCCTCCTGGACTCTGGATAGCCATTTGTAGGAGAAGAGACAAAAAGAAACATAAGAAATATTCCCCTCAGGGGCCACAGAATAACCTCAAGTATAAAGCTGCCTCTGAGAATAACGCCCTTTGTTGTCCATAGTAACTACAGAATCAGTTTCTAGCGTATATTCACATGTGCATATTTTCCATTGTGGATTTGCTATAGCAGATTTTGCTACCCTCTGAAGTCAATACTGAAGCAGATTTACATCAGAAAATATACATGTGTGAAAGCACCCTAAGATCTATAAATTCTGCAGGAACAATGACACGTGGATTCGGATCGGCTGCTATGGCCACGAAGGTTTCATCCAGAACACTTTGGATACATGAGGCCAAGTATTATGACTCATTGAAGACATTAATACAATGGTATACAATACATGCCTTATATCTGGCCCTTCATCATTGGGGCCGTCATTATTTGGTCCCTCCTCATGGGGTCCGTCCTCAATGGGGTATGAATCAGTCCTGTTAGTTAAAGAATGAATAGATCAATAAGAATCCAAAATATATCAATATATTGTGTCCTATAACAGTTATATTACTAAACCCAATATATAAAACTTACAAATTTAGTGTTATCACAAATTGTACTGGCTTCAGCCTGCTTCTGCATCATTCACCCCTGACAGGAAATTGTGTAGTCCTTTTATTTTCTGAGTGGTGTTGTCCCAAGATCCCTGGCTCCTTCCCACAGACAACGCCTCATCCTCTGGTGTCTCAGAAGGTGTGCCTTGACCTGAGCTCCAGCCCAACCTCCTGAGTGATGTCATCACCTCTAACCCTGCCCCTACATCCTACATCACCTCCTCCCTGTTATAGGCTAGTCTATCTAATTATGTATATGTTCTGATTAATTATGAATATTGCTAGAATTGCCATCTTGCTTGGAGGCTCCTACAAGAAAGACTCCTACCCACCTGACGAACCGCTGAGCCACATGAACCCTGGATAGCCATCTGTAGGAGAAGTGACAAGAAGAAACATAAGAAATATTCCCCTTAGGGGCCATAGAGTAAGCTCAAGTATAAAGCTGCCTCTGAGAATAACGCCCTATGTTGTCCATAGTAACTACAGAATCAGTTTTTAGCGTATATATTTACATGTGCATATTTTCCGCTGTGGATTTGCTATAGCAGATTTTGCTACCCTCTGAAGTCAATGCTGAAGCAGATTTACATGAGAAAATACACACGTGTGAACGCACCCTAAGGTCTATAAATTCTGCAGGAACAATGACACGTGGATTCGGATTGGCTGCTATGGCCACGAAGGTTTCATCCGGAACACTTTCTATACATGAGGCCAAGTATTATGAGTCATTGAAGACATTTATACAATGGTATATAATACATGCCTTTTATCTGGCCCTTCATCATTGGGGCCGTCATCATTAGGGCCATCATCCTTGGGTCCTTCACCATTAGGCCCGTCATAATTAGGTCCCTCCTCTTGGGGTCCGTCCTCAGTGGGGTATGCATCAGTCCTGTTAGTGACAGAATGAATCGATCAATAAGAATCCAAAATATATCAATATATTGTGTCCTATAACAGTTATATTACTAAACCCAAGATATAAAACTTACAAATTTAGTGTTATCACAAATTATACTGGCTTCAGCCTGCTTCTGCATCATTCAGCCCTGACAGGAAATTGTGTAGTCCTTTTATTTTCTGAGTGGTGTTGTCCCCAGATCCCCGGCTGCTCCCCACAGACAACGCCTCATCCTCTGGTGCCTCAGAAGGTGTGCCTTGACCTGAGCTCCAGCCCAACCTCCTGAGTGATGTCATCACCTCTAACCCCGCCCCTACATCCTACATCACCTCCTCCCTGTTATAGGCTAGTCTATCTAATTATGTATATGTTCTGATTAATTATGAATATTGCTAGAATTGCCATCTTGCTTGGAGGCCATAATCTCACCAATCTCAAAGTGATGGCTTGTCATAGATCAGTGGTCTCCAGATTGTGGCCCTGCAGATGTTGTAAAACTACAACTCCTGGAATGCCCAGACAGCCGTTGACTGTCTGGGCATGCTGGGAGTTGTAGTTTTGCAACATTTGAAGTGCTGCAATTTATAGATCACTGTCCTAGATTAACAAAATAAACTAATGTGTAAATGTTCTTGGTGTAACAAGTAGAGAGCGCTAAGCAAGACAAATTTATAATGTAAGTCTATGGGATTGTCTCAGGCAGCTGCGCTTTTCTCCCGCTTGTTCCAACAATTGGTCAAGGTCTGAACACTCAGAACCTTATTGAAACTTGTCTCTAGAACATGTCTAAAGGTTTTATAGCGTCAGGTGTTAACCCAATTCTGTCCATATTTCAAAGCCTCATTCTTGTTTTTTTTTTTTTTTTTTTTTTATGGACATACATCATTGCATTAGTATTCTTTTTCCTGGTATACATTAAAGGGGTACTCCGCCGCTAGACATGTTATCCCCTGATAGGGGATAACATGTCTGATTTTGGGGGGTCCGGCAATCTCCGGGGCTGGGGCTTCCATGATCGTGACATCACACCAAGTCCCCTCCATTCATGTGTATGGAAGTGGCCATGAGAGTCGACACTCCTCCTCCCATAGACATGAATGGAGCGGGAGTGGCAGTCATCCGTCACCAAGTGGCGTTCGCTGCCTGCACCAGATGACTGGGGTGCTGCGAAAGAGATCACGGGGGTCAAGCCGCAGGCTACCTCCGCATTCTTCGCCACAGCACCCCAGTCATTTGGATACGGATAACATGTCTGGCGGGGAAGTACCCCTTTGAGTCATTTCCATTAATTCTTTCTGTACTGTAAGGATGTGGGTTCTCTGTACTTACGTAACTTTCTTTTTTTTTTTTGGGATATCACTATCCTCCTCGGGAATCTCCCTATTGTGCATTGAAAAAAATTGACACATATAAATATGTAAATACAAAAAGTGAAAGAGAACACAAAGAGATCAGGATTAGGTCTCTACAGGTTTGCAGTCTGTGAATGTAATAGAATGTGCCATAGTGAGAGGATATAAAATGTTGTATTTGAAGGAGTACTCCACCCCTAGACATCTTATCCCCTATCCAAAGCATGGACCCCCGTGATCTCCAGCCCGCCACCTTGGCATTCTGAACATTTATGTTCAGAACGCCGGTTTCAGGTGGCCGTGGTTTTATGTCACGGGGGGACAGCAGTCACACCCCCTCCCATATACATGAATGGAGTGGGCTTGACGTCACCACCACAGCCTCCTGAAACTGGCGTTCTGAACATAAATGTTCCCAATTCTGGGTTGGGGTGCCCAGTGGCCGGACCCCCCTAGTGATCAGGCATCTTATCCCCTATCATTTGAAGAGGGGATAAGATGTCTAGGCGTGGAGTACTAATTTAATATCGAAGTGCATCGGTTTAGTTTAATAGAATGTAACAGGAGCTACATTGCATGTAGATTAGCATGTGGTCATGTGACAGCAATAAAAAAAATATATTCATACAACGAGGATTCTTTTTTTGTGATTCCTCAGACTTTGTCTAGGGAACAGGGCACGAAAAGGGACGCCAATAATGGGGGGGGGGTTTAGCTATTTGTAGTGTGGGGCATGTAGGGAGTCGTACCTTATATCAGGCATCCGGGGCCTCCATGTCATCCTGGGATAATGGTCATCCCTGTAATAGAAAAACAGAACTTTAGATAAAAGGGTACTCCGCCAGAAAACATCTTATCCCCTTCCAAAGAATAGGGGATAAGATGTCTGGTCGTGGGGGTCCCGCCTTTGGGGATCCAGCTTTGAGCTTCCGTGTACGTGACGTCACGCCACGCCCCCTACATTCATGTCTATGGGAGGGTGCATGACGGCTAGTATGTAGCCATTACGCCTCCTCCCATAGACATGAATGGAGGGGGCATGGCGGCTATAGTCCCCAGTCATTCAGAATAGAGCAGAGTTCTCGCACTGGATGACTGGGTGACGGACCCGAGATCGCAGGGGTCACCAGCGGCGGAACCCCCGCAATCAGACATCTTATCCTCTCTCCTTTGGATGGGGGGATAAGATGTTTTCCAGCAGAAGATCCCTTTAATATCATTTTCCTTTCATATGACTTGGAAAACACAGATAATGTCGTCCATAAGGACAAATCTAGTCCAGATTAAAATATCAAGATAGGATAATGTGTTTTATATACAATTGAGAATATTTCCTTATATACGTCTACAAGGAAGACTCCTACCCACCTAAAGACTCTCGGAGCCTCCTGGACTCTGGATAGCCATCTGTAGGAGAAGAGACAAGAAGAAACATGAGAAATATTCCCCTCAGGGGCCACAGAATAACCTCAAGTATAAAGCTGCCTCTGAGAATAACACCCTTTGTTGTCCATAGTAACTACAGAATCGGTTTTTAGTGTATATTCACATGTGCATATTTTCCATTGTGGATTTGCTATAGCAGATTTTCTACCCTCTGAAGTCAATACTGAAGCAGATTTACATCAGAAAATATACATGTGTGAACGCACCCTAAGGTCTATAAATTCTGCAGTAACAATGACACGTGGATTCGGATCGGCTGCTATGGCCACGAAGGTTTCATCCGGAACACTTTCTATTCATGAGGCCAAGTATTATGACTCATTGAAGACATTTATACAATGGTATATAATACATGCCTTTTATCTGGCCCTTCATCATTGGGGCCGTCATCATTAGGGCCATCATCCTTGGGTCCTTCACCATTAGGCCCGTCATAATTAGGTCCCTCCTCTTGGGGTCCGTCTTCAGTGGGGTATGCATCAGTCCTGTTAGTGACAGAATGAATCGATCAATAAGAATCCAAAATATATCAATATATTGTGTCCTATAACAGTTATATGACTAAACCCAAGATATAAAACTTACAAATTTAGTGTTATCACAAATTGTACTGGCTTCAGTCTGCTTCTGCATGATTCACCCCTGACAGGAAATTGTGTAGTCCTTTTATTTTCTGAGTGGTGTTGTCCCCAGATCCCCGGCTGCTCACCACACACAATGCCTCATCCTCTGGTGTCTCAGAAGGTGTGCCTTGACCTGAGCTCCAGCCCAACCTCCTGAGTGATGTCATCACCTCTAACCCCGCCCCTACATCCTACATCACCTCCTCCCTGTTATAGTCTAGGCTATCTAATTATGTATATGTTCTGATTAATTATGAATATTGCTAGAATTGCCATCTTGCTTGGAGGCCATAATCTCACCAATCTCAAAGTGATGGCTTGTCATAGATCAGTGGTTTCCAGATTGTGGCCCTGGAGACGTTGGCTGTCTGGGCATGCTTAGAGTTGTAGTTTTGAAATATTTGAAGGGCTGCAATTTATAGATCACTGTCCTAGATTAACAAAATAAACTAATGTGTAAATGTTCTTGGTGTAACAAGTAGAGAGCGCTAAGCAGGGCAAATTTATAATGTAAGTCTATGGGATTGTCTCAGGCAGCTGCGCTTTTCTCCCCGCTTGTTCCAACAATTGGTCAAGGTCTGAACACTCAGAACCTGATTGAAACTTGTCTCTAGAACATGTCTAAAGGTTTTATAGCGTCAGGTGTTAACCCAATTCTGTCCATATTTCCAAGCCTCATTCTTGTTTTTTTTTTTTTTTTTATGGATATACATCATTGCATTAGTATTCTTTTTCCTGGTATACATTAAAAGGGTACTCCGCCGCTAGACATGTTATCCCCTGATAGGGGATAACATGTCTGATTTTGGGGGGTCCGGCAATCTCCGGGGCTGGGGCTTCCATGATCGTGACATCACACCAAGTCCCCTCCATTCATGTCTATGGTAGTGGCCATGACAGTCGACACTCCTCCTCCCATAGACATGAATGGAGCGGGAGTGGCAGTCATCCGTCACGGAGTGGCGTTCTCTGCGTGCACCAGATGACTGGGGTGCTGCGAAAGAGATCACGGGCGACCTCCGCATTCTTGGCCACAGCACCCCAGTCATTTGGATACGGATAACATGTCTGGCGGGGAAGTACCCCTTTGAGTCATTTCCATTAATTCTTTCTGTACTGTAAGGATGTGGGTTCTCTGTACTTACGTAACTTTCTTTTTCTTTTTTGGGATATCACTCTCCTCCTCGGGAATCTCCCTATTGTACATGGAAAAAAATTGACACATATAAATATGTAAGTACAAAAAGTGAAAGAGAACACAAAGAGATCAGGATTAGGTCTCTACAGGTTTGCAGTCTGTGAATGTAATAGAATGTGCCATAGTGAGAAGATATAAAATGTTATATTTGAAGGAGTACTCCACCCCTAGACATCTTATCCCATATCCAAAGCATGGACCCCATCCACCTTGTGCTGGAGATCTGAACATTTATGTTCAGAACGCCGGTTTCAGGTGGCCGTGGTTTTATGTCACGGGGGGACAGCAGTCACACCCCCTCCCATATACATGAATGGAGTGGGCTTGACGTCACCACCACAGCCTCCTGAAACTGGCGTTCTGAACATAAATGTTCCCAATGCTGGGTTGGGGGGCCCAGTGGCCGGACCCCCCTCGTGATCAGGCATCTTATCCCCTATCATTTGAAGAGGGGATAAGATGTCTAGGCGTGGAGTACTAATTTAATATCGAAGTGCATTGGTTTAGTTTAATAGAATGTAACAGGAGCTTCATTCCATGTAGATTAGCATGTGGTCATGTGACAGCAATGAAAAAATATATTCATACAACGAGGATTCTTCTTTTGTGATTGGTCAGACTTTGTCTAGGGAACAGGGCACGAAAAGGGACACCATTAATGGGGGGGGGGGGGCTATTTGTAGTGTGGGGCATGTAGGGAGTCGTACCTTATATCAGGCATCCGGGGCCTCCATGTCATCCTGGGATAATGGTCATCCCTGTAATAGAAAAACAGAACATTAGTTAAAAGGGTACTCCGCCAGAAAACATCTTATCCCCTTCCAAAGGATAGGGGATAAGATGTCTGGTCGGGGGGGTCCCACCTTTGGGGATCCAGCTTTGAGCTTCCGTGTACGTGACGTCACGCCCTATATTCATGTCTATGGGAGGGTGCATGACGGCTAGTATTTAGCCATTACGCCTCCTCCAATAGACATGAATGGAGGGGGCATGGCGGCTGTAGTCCCCAGTCATTCAGAATAGAGCAGAGTTCTCGCACTGGATGACTGGGTGACGCACCGGAGATCGCAGGGGTCACCAGCGGCTGGACCCCCGAAATCAGACATCTTATTCTCTCTCCTTTGGATGGGGGATAAGATGTATTCCAGCAGAAGATCCCTTTAATATCATTTTCCTTTCATATGACTTGGAATACGCAGATAATGTCGTCCATAAGGACAAATCTTATCCAGATTAAAATAAGAAACATGAGAAATATTCCCCTCAGGGGCCACAGAATAACCTCAAGTATAAAGCTGCCTCTGAGAATAACGCCCTTTGTTGTCCATAGTAACTACAGAATCGGTTTCTAGCGTATATTCACAAGGGCATATTTTCCGCTGTGGATTTGCTATAGCAGATTTTGCTACCCTCTGAAGTCAATGCTGAAGCAGATTTACTTAAGAAAATACACACTTGTGAAAGCACCCTAAGGTCTATAAATTCTGCAGGAACAATGACACGAGAATTCGGATCGGCTGCTATGGCCACGAAGGTTTCATCCGGAACACTTTGGATACATGAGGCCAAGTATTATGACTCATTGAAGACATTTATACAATGGTATACAATACATGCCTTATATCTGGCCCTTCATCATTGGGGCCGTCATCATTAGGGTCATCATCCTTGGGTCCTTCACCATCATAATTAGGTCCCTCCTCATGGGGTCCGTCCTCAATGGGGTATGAATCAGTCCTGTTAGTGAAAGAATGAATAGATCAATAAGAATCCAAAATATATCAATATATTGTGTCCTATAACAGTTATATTACTAAACCCAAGATATAAAACTTACTAATATAGTTTTATCACAAATTGTACTGGCTTCAGCCTGCTTCTGCATCATTCAGCCCTGACAGGAAATTGTGTAGTCCTTTTATTTTCTGAGTGGTGTTGTCCCCAGATCCCCGGCTGCTCCCCACAGACAACGCCTCATCCTCTGGTGTCTCAGAAGGTGTGCCTTGACCTGAGCTCCAGCCCAACCTCCTGAGTGATGTCATCACCTCTAACCCCGCCCCTACATCCTACATCTTCTCCTTCCTGTTATAGTCTAGGCTATCTAATTATGTATATGTTCTGATTAATTATGAATATTGCTAGAATTGCCATCTTGCTTGGAGGCCATAATCCCACCAATCTCAAAGTGATGGCTTGTCATAGATCAGTGGTTTCCAGATTGTGGCCCTGGAGACGTTGGCTCTCTGGGCATGCTGGGAGTTGTAGTTTTGCAACATTTGAAGTGCTGCAATTTATAGATCACTGTCCTAGATTAACAAAATAAACTAATGTGTAAATGTTCTTGGTGTAACAAGTAGAGAGCGCTAAGCAAGACAAATTTATAATGTAAGTCTATGGGATTGTCTCAGGCAGCTGCGCTTTTCTCCCGCTTGTTCCAACAATTGGTCAAGGTCTGAACACTCAGAACCTTATTGAAACTTGTCTCTAGAACATGTCTAAAGGTTTTATAGCGTCAGGTGTTAACCCAATTCTGTCCATATTTCAAAGCCTCATTCTTGTTTTTTTTTTTTTTTTTTTTTTATGGACATACATCATTGCATTAGTATTCTTTTTCCTGGTATACATTAAAGGGGTACTCCGCCGCTAGACATGTTATCCCCTGATAGGGGATAACATGTCTGATTTTGGGGGGTCCGGCAATCTCCGGGGCTGGGGCTTCCATGATCGTGACATCACACCAAGTCCCCTCCATTCATGTGTATGGAAGTGGCCATGAGAGTCGACACTCCTCCTCCCATAGACATGAATGGAGCGGGAGTGGCAGTCATCCGTCACCAAGTGGCGTTCGCTGCCTGCACCAGATGACTGGGGTGCTGCGAAAGAGATCACGGGGGTCAAGCCGCAGGCTACCTCCGCATTCTTCGCCACAGCACCCCAGTCATTTGGATACGGATAACATGTCTGGCGGGGAAGTACCCCTTTGAGTCATTTCCATTAATTCTTTCTGTACTGTAAGGATGTGGGTTCTCTGTACTTACGTAACTTTCTTTTTTTTTTTTGGGATATCACTATCCTCCTCGGGAATCTCCCTATTGTGCATTGAAAAAAATTGACACATATAAATATGTAAATACAAAAAGTGAAAGAGAACACAAAGAGATCAGGATTAGGTCTCTACAGGTTTGCAGTCTGTGAATGTAATAGAATGTGCCATAGTGAGAGGATATAAAATGTTATATTTGAAGGAGTACTCCACCCCTAGACATCTTATCCCCTATCCAAAGCATGGACCCCCGCGATCTCCAGCCCGCCACCTTGGCATTCTGAACATTTATGTTCAGAACGCCGGTTTCAGGTGGCCGTGGTTTTATGTCACGGGGGGACAGCAGTCACACCCCCTCCCATATACATGAATGGAGTGGGCTTGACGTCACCACCACAGCCTCCTGAAACTGGCGTTCTGAACATAAATGTTCCCAATTCTGGGTTGGGGTGCCCAGTGGCCGGACCCCCCTAGTGATCAGGCATCTTATCCCCTATCATTTGAAGAGGGGATAAGATGTCTAGGCGTGGAGTACTAATTTAATATCGAAGTGCATCGGTTTAGTTTAATAGAATGTAACAGGAGCTACATTGCATGTAGATTAGCATGTGGTCATGTGACAGCAATAAAAAAAATATATTCATACAACGAGGATTCTTTTTTTGTGATTCCTTAGACTTTGTCTAGGGAACAGGGCACGAAAAGGGACGCCAATAATGGGGGGGGGGGTTTAGCTATTTGTAGTGTGGGGCATGTAGGGAGTCGTACCTTATATCAGGCATCCGGGGCCTCCATGTCATCCTGGGATAATGGTCATCCCTGTAATAGAAAAACAGAACTTTAGATAAAAGGGTACTCCGCCAGAAAACATCTTATCCCCTTCCAAAGGATAGGGGATAAGATGTCTGGTCGTGGGGGTCCCGCCTTTGGGGATCCAGCTTTGAGCTTCCGTGTACGTGACGTCACGCCACGCCCCCTACATTCATGTCTATGGGAGGGTGCATGACGGCTAGTATGTAGCCATTACGCCTCCTCCAATAGACATGAATGGAGGGGGCATGGCGGCTATAGTCCCCAGTCATTCAGAATAGAGCAGAGTTCTCGCACTGGATGACTGGGTGACGGACCCGAGATCGCAGGGGTCACCAGCGGCGGAACCCCCGCAATCAGACATCTTATCCTCTCTCCTTTGGATGGGGGATAAGATGTATTCCAGCAGAAGATCCCTTTAATATCATTTTCCTTTCATATGACTTGGAATACACAGATAATGTCGTCCATAAGGACAAATCTTATCCAGATTAAAATATCAAGATAGGAAGATGTGTTTTATATACAATTGAGAATATTTCCTTATATACGTCTACAAGGAAGACTCCTACCCACCTAAAGACTCTCGGAGCCTCCTGGACTCTGGATAGCCATCTGTAGGAGAAGAGACAAGAAGAAACATGAGAAATATTCCCCTCAGGGGCCACAGAATAACCTCAAGTATAAAGCTGCCTCTGAGAATAACACCCTTTGTTGTCCATAGTAACTACAGAATCGGTTTTTAGCGTATATTCACATGTGCATATTTTCCATTGTGGATTTGCTATAGCAGATTTTCTACCCTCTGAAGTCAATGCTGAAGCAGATTTACATCAGAAAATATATATGTGTGAACGCACCCTAAGGTCTATAAATTCTGCAGTAACAATGACACGTGGATTCGGATCGGCTGCTATGGCCACGAAGGTTTCATCCGGAACACTTTCTATACATGAGGCCAAGTATTATGACTCATTGAAGACATTTATACAATGGTATATAATACATGCCTTTTATCTGGCCCTTCACCATTAGGCCCGTCATAATTAGGTCCCTCCTCTTGGGGTCCGTCTTCAGTGGGGTATGCATCAGTCCTGTTAGTGACAGAATGAATCGATCAATAAGAATCCAAAATATATCAATATATTGTGTCCTATAACAGTTATATGACTAAACCCAAGATATAAAACTTACAAATTTAGTGTTATCACAAATTGTACTGGCTTCAGCCTGCTTCTGCATGATTCACCCCTGACAGGAAATTGTGTAGTCCTTTTATTTTCTGAGTGGTGTTGTCCCCAGATCCCCGGCTGCTCACCACAGACAATGCCTCATCCTCTGGTGTCTCAGAAGGTGTGCCTTGACCTGAGCTTTAGCCCAACCACCTGAGTGATGTCATCACCTCTAACCCCGCCCCGACATCCTACATCACCTCCTCCCTGTTATAGTCTAGGCTTTCTAATTATGTATATGTTCTGATTAATTATGAATATTGCTAGAATTGCCATCTTGCTTGGAGGCCATAATCTCACCAATCTCAAAGTGATGGCTTGTCATAGATCAGTGGTCTCCAGATTGTGGCCCTGCAGATGTTGTAAAACTACAACTCCTGGAATGCCCAGACAGCCGTTAGCTGTCTGGGCATGCTGGGAGTTGTAGTTTTGCAACATTTGAAGGGCTGCAATTTATAGATCACTGTCCTAGATTAACAAAATAAACTAATGTGTAAATGTTCTTGGTGTAACAAGTAGAGAGCGCTAAGCAAGACAAATTTATAATGTAAGTCTATGGGATTGTCTCAGACAGCTGCGCTTTTCTCCCCGCTTGTTCCAACAATTGGTCAAGGTCTGAACACTCAGAACCTTATTGAAACTTGTCTCTAGAACATGTCTAAAGGTTTTAAAGCGTCGGGTGTTAACCCAATTCTGTCCATATTTCAAAGCCTCATTCTTGTTTTTTTTGTTTTTTTTTTTTGTTATGGACATACATCATTGCATTAGTATTCTTTTTCCTGGTATACATTAAAGGGGTACTCCGCCGCTAGACATGTTATCCCCTGATAGGGGATAACATGTCTGATTTTGGGGGGTCCGGCAATCTCCGGGGCTGGGGCTTCCATGATCGTGACATCACACCAAGTCCCCTCCATTCATGTCTATGGAAGTGGCCATGAGAGTCGACACTCCTCCTCCCATAGACATGAATGGAGCGGGAGTGGCAGTCATCCGTCACCGAGTGTCGTTCGCTGCGTGCACCAGATGACTGGGGTGCTACGAAAGAGATCACGGGGGTCAAGCCGCAGGCTACCTCCGCATTCTTCGCCACAGCACCCCAGTCATTTGGATACGGATAACATGTCTGGCGGGGAAGTACCCCTTTGAGTCATTTCCATTAATTCTTTCTGTACTGTAAGGATGTGGGTTCTCTGTACTTACGTAACTTTCTTTTTCTTTTTTGGGAGATCACTATCCTCCTCGGGGATCTCCCTATTGTACATTGAAAAAAAATGACACATATAAATATGTAAATACAAAAAGTGAAAGAGAACACAAAGAGATCAGGATTAGGTCTCTACAGGTTTGCAGTCTGTGAGTGTAATAGAATGTGCCATAGTGAGAGGATATAAAATGTTGTATTTGAAGGAGTACTCCGCCCCTAGACATCTTATCCCCTATCCAAAGCATGGACCCCCGCGATCTCCAGCCCACCACCTTGGCATTCTGAACATTTATGTTCAGAACGCCGGTTTCAGGTGGCCGTGGTTTTATGTCACGGGGGGACAGCAGTCACACCCCCTCCCATATACATGAATGGAGTGGGCTTGACGTCACCACCACAGCCTCCTGAAACTGGCGTTCTGAACATAAATGTTCCCAATTCTGGGTTGGGGTGCCCAGTGGCCGGACCCCCCTAGTGATCAGGCATCTTATCCCCTATCATTTGAAGAGGGGATAAGATGTCTAGGCGTGGAGTACTAATTTAATATCGAAGTGCATCGGTTTAGTTTAATAGAATGTAACAGGAGCTACATTGCATGTAGATTAGCATGTGGTCATGTGACAGCAATGAAAAAATATATTCATACAACGAGGATTCTTCTTTTGTGATTGGTCAGACTTTGCCTAGTGAACAGGGCACGAAAAGGGACACCAATAATGGGGGGGGGGGTGGCTATTTTTAGTGTGGGGCATGTAGGGAGACGTACCTTATATCAGGCATCCGGGGCCTCCATGTCATCCTGGGATAATGGTCATCCCTGTAATAGAAAAACAGAACTTTAGATAAAAGGGTACTCCGCCAGAAAACATCTTATCCCCTTCCAAAGAATATGGGATAAGATGTCTGGTCGTGGGGGTCCCGCCTTTGGGGATCCAGCTTTGAGCTTCCGTGTACGTGACGTCATGCCCCCTACATTCATGTCTATGGGAGGGTGCATGATGGCTAGTATGTAGCCATTACGCCTCCTCCAATAGACATGAATGGAGGGGGCATGGCGGCTATAGTCCCCAGTCATTCAGAATAGAGCAGAGTTCTCGCACTGGATGACTGGGTGCCGCACCGGAGATCGCAGGGCTCTTCAGCGGCGGAACCCCCGCAATCAGACATCTTACCCTCTCTCCTTTGGATGGGGGATGAGATGTTTTCAAGCAGAAGATCCCTTTAATATCATTTTCCTTTCATATGACTTGGAACACACAGATAATGTCGTCCATAAGGACAAATCTTATCCAGATTAAAATATCAAGATAGGAAGATGTGTTTTATATACAATTGAAAATATTTCCTTATATACGTCTACAAGTAAGACTCCTACCCACCTAAAGACTCTCTGAGCCTCCTGGACTCTGGATAGCCATCTGTAGGAGAAGAGACAAGAAGAAACATGAGAAATATTACCCTCAGGGGCCTCAGAATAACCTCAAGTATAAAGCTGCCTCTGAGAATAACACCCTTTGTTGTCCATAGTAACTACAGAATCGTTTTTTAGCGTATATTCACTTGGGCATATTTTCCGCTGTGGATTTGCTATAGCAGATTTAGCTACCCTCTGAAGTCAATACTGAAGCAGATTTACATCAATAAATTCTGCAGGAACAATGACACGTGGATTTGGATCGGCTGCTATGGCCACGAAGGTTTCATCCGGAACACTTTGGATACATGAGGCCAAGTATTATGACTCATTGAAGACATTTATACAATGGTATACAATACATGCCTTTTATCTGGCCTGTCATAATTGGGGCCGTCATCATTAGGGTCATCATCCTTGGGTCCTTCACCATCATAATTAGGTCCCTCCTCATGGGGTCCATCCTCAATGGGGTATGCATCAGTCCTGTTAGTGAAAGAATGAATAGATCAATAAGAATCCAAAATATATCAATATATTGTGTCCTATAACAGTTATATTACTAAACCCAAGATATAAAACTTACTGATATAGTTTTATCACAAATTGTACTGGCTTCAGCCTGCTTCTGCATCATTCACCCCTGACAGGAAATTGTGTAGTCCTTTTATTTTCTGAGTGGTGTTGTCCCCAGATCCCCGGCTGCTCCCCAAAGACAACACCTCATCCTCTGGTGTCTCAGAAGGTGTGCCTTGACCTGAGCTCCAGCCCAACCTCCTGAGTGATGTCATCACCTCTAACCCGCCCCAACATCCTACATCCCCTCCTCCCTGTCCTAGTCTAGGCTATCTAATTATATATATATATATATATGTTCTGCTTAATTATGAATATTGCTAGAATTGCCATCTTGCTTGGAGGCCATAATCTCACCAATCTCAAAGTGATGGTTTGTCCTAGATCAGTGGTCTCCAGATTGTGGCCCTGCAGATGTGGTAAAACTACAAATCCCGGCATGCCCAGACAGCCGTTGGCTGTCTGGGCATGCTGGGAGTTGTAGTTTTGCAACATTTGAAGGGCTGCAATTTATAGATCACTGTCCTAGATTAACAAGAGAAACTAATGTGTAAATGTTCTTGGTGTAACAATGGGGTTATCAGGCAGATAATACGAAGAGAAAATAGTTTGTATTTACCTGATCTTTGCCTCTGCAGCTAAAAAAATACAAAAAAGAAATGAAAATTGTTAATATGTTTATTGCAAATATCCATTAGGTCATGTTTGCAGTAGAATCATACTGCAGAGGAAGAATAAGGGATCTCATACATGGAAAAATAAATTGCCCATCACAAGTGATGATCAACTATATAGAATAGTGTTTCCCAACCAGTGTGCCTCCAGCTGTTTCAAAACTACAACTCCCAACATGGAGGAAGTTGTAGCCTTGAAACAGCTGGAGCCACACTGGTTGGGAAAGTAGATCAGCATTGCCTCAAGGTATTATGACATATTTTTTTGTTCTCAAGTAAATTTCAGGCTCTTCACACCTATGGACACCACGGCCACCTGACAGATCCGTGGACTTATATTGGTGCATGTTGATTTCCATTACTGTATGGTGTTTATAAATGTATTTATTAATTAATTTATTTTTGTTAAAGGGGTACTCCAGAGGAAAAAAATACTGGGGCCAGAAAATTCTACAGATTTGTAAATTACTCTTTAAACATATTAACCCCTTCCAGTACTTATCAGCTGCTGTATGCTCTAGAGCAGTGTTTCTAAAACGCGGTCCTCAAAGCATCAGGCATCACCACAGTTATAGCACCTGTGAAAGACTAAGGAAATCCTGAAAACATGACCTGTTGGGGTGCTTGAGGACCACATTTGGGAAACACTGCTCTAGAGGAAGTTATGTAGTTCTTTCCAGTCTGACCACAATGCGCTCTGCTGCCACCTCTGTTCTTGTCAGGAACTTTTCAGAGAAGGAGAGGTTTGCTATGGGGATTTGCTCCTACTCTGGACAGTTCCTGACACGGACAGAGGTGGCAGCAGAGAGCACAAAATGAAAATGACTACATAACTTCCTCTGAAGCATACAGCAGCTGATAAGTACTGGAAGGATTAAGATTTTTAAATAGAAGTAATATACAAATCTGTAGAATTTTCCAGCACCAGTTGATTTAAAAGAAAAACCTCTAGAGTACCCCTTTAAGCTTAAAAGGATTCCATAAGCCTCCAATGTAGATGTATCACAATCTTATGGGCACAAAATGAATATAAAGAGACAAATGTGTGAGAGAATAGCAATACTTACATGGGGTGATGATCTCTGCCGGCTGTAATAGTAAAGCAAAGGTATAAGCAGAGAGGTATATAAAATCATGGGAAGATTTCACATTGTTACATTGTATGGTGTATCACATAAATATTCCATTATACTTTATCTATTATAAGAAATTGTATTTAATTAAGATTTATTCATCACAAAATAGGGAAGATTTCTTAATGACGGACTGTAATGTGCCAGTATCTACCCCCAGCACTAGAAATGGTTGGGCCCAGTACTGGGGCAGAGAATGGACTGGAGACACATGGGGGAGATTTACTTTAATAAATCAGAATTGTGGTGTCATTTGTAAGAAAAAAATGTAGTCCTCAGTAAAGAGGTGTTTCTCAAGATGCTAAACTGTGCGCCAATAAATGTGCAAGAGTTCTGGTGCAAGAAGATGACACAACTTAGGTCAACTAAGGCTAAACTCACATCTGGGTCAGAGCTCCAGGCCGTTTTTTTAGAATGCCGGGTGCTGCAGGAGATCGTGGGGGCCCCAGCTTCAGGACCCCAGCAATCAGACATCCTCTCCCCTTCTAAGATGTCTAGAAGCAGAGTACCCCTTTAATAAACATGACCAGATGGGAGGAAAGAAGGAGAGGTCGCCATCTTGTTGTTTTCCTCTGGCCATCCTTACAATAAAATGAATTCAAAAGGAGTAGGAAGAGGAGGCCCTGATATCAGCGCAGGAGCAGGGGTGAAGGGGAGTGGGATTTTTATTTAAGGAAGGGGTGGGGGGAGAAAATTACCTATCTACCTTTTACCTGCGTGCACACCAACCTACATTTCTTCTTGCAAATCTACCTTTACTATTCACCTACCTACCTTCCCTACCTTCTACTTACCTAACTGCCTTTAATATCTCCCTAACGGCTCTATCTAGCTGTTCTATCTATCTATCCATCCATCCATCCATCCATCTATCTATCTATCTATCTATCTATCTATCCTCAACATATACCTACCGGCCTCCACTATCTACCTACTTACCTACTCAGTCACATGCCTGCACACCTACCACTTGCACTATCCACATGTCTGCATGCCTACCTCCCCTAGACTTGCATTAAGGGGACAGAGCCGTGACGTCACGATACACCGGCCCCGTGATCGTGAGTCATCAGACACGGAGCGATCTTTGCTCCTTGAGGCTGATGACAGGGGGTGCTGCATGAGAGATTGCAGGGGTCAGGTATAAAACATCAAATAATGAGTGGGATCGGCTAAGCAATGTTCCATCCACCATTTTGACTCAAGGGACTCTGGTGATCACACTATGGGTGGTCCAAAGAGTCTCTGTAAGCCCCTCTAATCCTTCAGATGCTGTGAGCAGTATTTATTATGGCATCTGAATGGGTTAATGGAAGGCATCAGCTGATCATGGCGGCATCTATGAAGCGAGTGAAGGAGCCTCACAGTCCGGATGCCTCTAAGGACCTACATGTACGTCCTGGTGCACCAAGTACCCAGCAGCCAGGGAGTACAAGTACGTTCTGCATCCTCTAGGGGTTAAATGAAATTATTTGAAAATTAATAACATACAGAAAATATGTGTAAACGATGTTTTAACCCCTCCTCTGACAGGACTTCTGGGCCATAATACCCAAGCAATATTTTCCGTTTTTCCATTGGTGCCTTTCAAGTGCCATATAAGGGCTTGTGTTACGCTGAGCGCTCCGGGTCCCTGCTCCTCCCCGAAGCGCTCGCGGCGTTTCTCTCCCTGCAGCGCCCCGGTCAGACCCGCTGACCGGGAGCGCTGCACTGACATTGCTGGCGGGGATGCGATTCGCATAGCGGGACGCGCCCGCTCGCGAATCGCATCCCAAGTCACTTACCTGTCCCGGTCCCCGGCTGTCATGCTCTGGCGCGCGCGGCTCCGCTCTCTAGGGCGCGCGCGCGCCAGCTCTCTGAGATTTAAAGGGCCAGTGCACCAATGATGGTGCCTGGCCCAATCTTCCTGATTAGTTTCCACCTGTGCACTCCCTACTTATACCTCACTTCCCCTGCACTCCCTTGCCGGATCTTGTTGCCTTGTGCCTTGAGAAAGCTACTCTGTGTTACCTCTACTGCGTTCTTGACCATCTGCTATCACCATTGACTACGAACCTAGCCGCCTGCCCCGACCTTCTGCTACGTCTGACCTTGCTCTCGTCTACTCCCTTGTACCGCGCTTTTCTCAGCAGTCAGAGAGGTTGAACCGTTGCCAGTGGATACGACCTGGTTGCTACCGCCGCTGCAAGACCATCCCGCTTTGCGGCGGGCTCTGGTGAATACCAGTAGCAACTTAGAACCGGTCCACCGGCACGGTCCACGCCAATCCCTCTCTGGCACAGAGGATCCACCTCCAGCCTGCCGAATCGTGACAGTAGATCCGGCCATGGATCCCGCTGAGGTTCCCCTGCCAGTTGTCTCTGACCTCACTACGCTGGTCGCCCAGCAATCCCGACAGATCGCCCAACAAGATCACCAGCTGTCGTACTTGACCACCATGACACAGCAACTTCAGTCACAGCTACAGCAGCTTCAGTCACAGCTACAGCAATTTCAGTCTCAGCTACAGCAGCAACAACCATCTCCTCCGCCGGCTCCTGCACCTCTTCCGCAGCGAGTGGCCGCTCCTAACCTCCGCTTGTCCCTGCCGGACAAATTTGATGGGGACTCTAGACTCTGCCGAGGCTTCCTGTCACAATGTTCCCTACATTTGGAGATGTTGTCGGACCAATTTCCTACTTAACGGTCGAAGGTGGCTTTCGTGGTTAGTCTCCTGTCTGGGAAGGCTTTGGCATGGGCCACACCGCTCTGGGACTGCGATGACCCTGTCACCACCACTGTACACTCCTTCTTCTCTGAGGTTCGCAGTGTCTTCGAGGAACCAGCCCGAGCTTCTTCTGCCGAGACTGCCCTGCTGAACCTGGTCCAGGGTAATTCTTCAGTAGGCGAGTACGCCATCCGATTTCGTACTCTCGCTTCCGAATTATCTTGGAACAACGAGGCTCTCTGCGCGACCTTTAAAAAAGGCCTATCCAGTAACATCAAAGATGTGCTGGCCGCACGAGAGATTCCTGCCAATCTGCATGAACTTATCCATTTGGCCACCCGCATTGACATGCGTTTTTCGGAAAGACACCAGGAACTCCGCCAGGAAAAAGACCTTAATCCCTGGGCACCTCTCTCACGGTATCCCTTGCAATCTACCCCTGTGCCTCCCGCCGAGGAGCCTATGCAAGTAGATCGGTCTCGCCTGACTATTGAAGAGAGGTCTCGCCGTAGGGATAAAAATCTATGTCTGTACTGCGCTAGTACCGAACATTTCTTGGTGGATTGCCCGATTCGTCCTCCACGTCTGGAAAATGCACGCAGGCAACCTGCTCATGTGGGTCTGGCGTCTCTGGGTACTGAGTCTGCTTCTCCATGTCTCACTGTGCCCGTACGGATTTCTCCTTCTGCCAACTCCTCCTTCTCTGCCGTGGCCGTCTTGGACTCTGGTTCTTCTGGAAATTTTATTCTGGCCTCTTTGCTTGATAGGTACTGCATCCCGGTAACCCGTCTCATCAAGCCGCTCTACATTGCTTCAGTCAACGGAGTCAAGTTGAACTGCACTATGCGTTATCGCACAGTGCCTCTGCTTATGAACATTGGACCACATCTCGAAAAGATTGAATTTTTGGTTTTGCCCGGCTGCACATCTGAAGTCCTTCTCGGTCTGCCATGGCTCCAGCACCATTCTCCCACCCTTGACTGGACCACCGGGGAGATCAAGAATTGGGGTCCTGCTTGCCGCAAGAAATGCCTCACGTCTGCTCCCAGCCCCGTCTGTCGGGCCTCAGTGTCCCCTCCTGTGCCTGGTCTCCCCAAGGCCTATCAGGACTGTGCCAAGCCTCACCCTCTGCCCCCCCTCCCCATTCCCACTCCTTCTGACCGGTCTGCCCAGGACTTCACTGTCCCCCAGAAGGAGACTCTACAATCGCTCCCAATGTCCTCGTCCCAGGTGGAGCGACAACCCGACAAAAAGAGGGGGAGACCTAAGGGGGGGGGGGGTACTGTTACGCTGAGCGCTCCGGGTCCCTGCTCCTCCCCGAAGCTCTCGCGGCGTTTCTCTCCCTGCAGCGCCCCGGTCAGACCCGCTGACCGGGAGCGCTGCACTGACATTGCTGGCGGGGATGCGATTCGCATAGCGGGACGCGCCCGCTCGCGAATCGCATCCCAAGTCACTTACCTGTCCCGGTCCCCGGCTGTCATGCTCTGGCGCGCGCGGCTCCGCTCTCTAGGGCACGCGCGCGCCAGCTCTCTGAGATTTAAAGGGCCAGTGCACCAATGATGGTGCCTGGCCCAATCTTCCTGATTAGTTTCCACCTGTGCACTCCTTACTTATACCTCACTTCCCCTGCACTCCCTTGCCGGATCTTGTTGCCTTGTGCCTTGAGAAAGCTACTCTGTGTTACCTCTACTGCGTTCTTGACCATCTGCTATCACCATTAACTACGAACCTAGCCGCCTGCCCCGACCTTCTGCTACGTCTGACCTTGCTCTTGTCTACTCCCTTGTACCGCGCTTTTCTCAGCAGTCAGAGAGGTTGAACCGTTGCCAGTGGATACGACCTGGTTGCTACCGCCGCTGCAAGACCATCCCGCTTTGCGGCGGGCTCTGGTGAATACCAGTAGCAACTTAGAACCGGTCCACCGGCACGGTCCACGCCAATCCCTCTCTGGCACAGAGGATCCACCTCCAGCCTGCCGAATCGTGACAGCTTGTTTATTGCAGGACAAGTTGTACTTTTTAATGCCACCATTTTAGGGTTCATATATCTGATGGGTTGATCTGTATTAACTCTTTTTTTATTGCTGGGGAAATGGGAAAAAAATGCAATTGTGTCATTCCATTTTTGCATTCTTTTCTATAGGTGCACAGACACCCATGGCAGGCCTTCACGAGACACCTGGTTACTATGGAAACCGATCACTGAAGAGGGTAAGAGGCGCACAGAGGAACCTCACATGCAGTGGCCATGATTTCACTGCGGCATGCAAAAAATGTAAATATACAGTGGAGGTTTTTCCTATCCTGTTAGTTACTAGCTATCATACTGAAGGCTGAACTCCTGCAATTCCTGCACCAGAGAGACCCACAAGCTTATTCTAACCTTTCTAGAAAAACATGGCCGGCTGATGTATGCTAGGAAAAAGGTAAATTGGAGGCCATTAAGAGGTTATTATACTTCAAGTTCTAATATATCAAGAAATAAAAATAAATCATTATTGCAAATACAAACTTTACACTCCTGCATTGCCAACAATGTCTGAAAAGGATTTACTTATGCCCTATCCACCGGTTAGGGCATAAGTAGCTGATCCCAGGGAGTCCGACCACGGGGCCCCAGCTCTCAGTGAGGCGTATGTATGGAGCCCCGAAGAGACCCAAGTACAGAATCATTGGAGTTCCATAGAAATGAATGGAGCATGTGCTGAATGGAGCAGGGGGCCCCATTCAGGAGATTGCGGAAGGTCCCATTGGGTGGACTCCCTGCGATCAGCTACCTTATTCTGTTGGTAGAGGATAAGTTAATTTTGGCTGGAGTTCTCCTTTAATAGCATCAGAGTTTCCACTAATTCTGGAATACCAACAGGAGAGAGGCCCCCCAACAAACCTTACCCTTCGCCTCCGGACCAAAAGGTACCTGCAAGGTTCCAGGTTCGATGCCCCTTTTTGCCGAAGCTACTAAGGGACCACAAATTCTCCCAGGCATCCCCCTTCGCCAAGGTATCTGCCTGCAGAGCATGGGCAGGGTACGGTCGGTACCCTGCCCATGCAGGAGTACCCGGGGTTTTTTGCAGGGAGGTGGGGAACCTGATGGCCAAACTCACCTCCCCTATACCGCTAGGAGGGACACCCAGAAGGGCTACCGCATCCTAACAATCCTGTGAACACACAACACGCAAAAAGTGACACAGTAACAAAAAGAAATAAATAAGTGAATGTATTCAGATATATTGCCCGGACATCCGACCGGATCTATAAAAATGTACCTGATCCCAGCCAGAAAGTCGGGAATCAAGAGGTGAGTGCCACAAGGTGAAGAGATCATGGTGCCCATGTTTCCACTCAGTGAGCTTTGGCACCTCAGGATCACCACTCCCCGAGACACTAAAGTACCTCAGTTCTAGACCCGCTCAGCCTCATGGCGAGACCCGGAGGAAACAGGTCCCATTGGAGCAGCCATCGAGCTGATTCCTCAGACCCATCCAAAACCAGTTCATCAGCTCAAACTGATAAGAACAGATACTACACTTGATCTTGGCCAAAAGCCCAAGAAGCTTCATTCATTTCTATGGGAGCACCAAAGAGACCCAAGTACAGCATCATTGGAGTTCCATAGAAATGAATGGAGCATGTGCCGTCTACCACACGCACTCCTCACTGAGAGCCGGGGCCCCATTCAGGAGATTGCGGAGGGTCCCAGAAGTCGGACTCCCTCCGATCAGCTACTTCTTCCCTATCCTGTGGATACGGGATAAGTTAATTTTGGCAGGAGTTCTCCTTTAATAGTGTCACAGTTTCCACTAATTCTGGAATCCAAGTCATTCTAAGTATACCCAAGTGATGTGTGTGCAGATAGTCAGACCTCACATCCATTTAGACGTCATATGAAAAATTGTGGCACAAAATAAATTGGTGCAAAAAACTGTCACAAAACAAACACCTATTCATTCAAAGGCGACAAATCAGCCAGAAGATATAAAGACCAATGGAAAACACCTGAATAAAAATGCAGTCATTGTTTTCTCACTAGTTTTTATGTATAAATACAAAGAGATTGCTCGGATTTATTGGATACAAATATATTCTGAAAGTGTGAACAAGCCCTTACCTCATCTTCATCCAAATTCTGGATGCTGGTCCAGGACTTGAGACCCTAAAAAATTAACAAGAAATGTTATATTCAATTCGGCTTCTTTGTTGTTCTACAGTTTAGTGTGTTAGCAATGTATGATTATATAAATAGAATGAATGAAGCAATGTAATTTACTAATAGGGGGCATTGAAATTGATGCACCTATTCCTATACAGTCCAGAATGTCACATGACTGCAGCTGCGTCTGTGCCTGCATTGTCAGTGACGTTTTGCATTATGAGATTTGACTGACACCCATAATGCCTCTCTGGCCCATACTGCTGAGAGCCTAGGACAAAAAGGGGGCCTGTTGCTTCAAGTAGCGGATCCCCCCTTCAGAAAATACACGCATGTAACAGCAGTATTCCTCTTTTAGTTTCCTTCCTGACCAGAGGCAGATAGGAAATAGAGGGGTCTGGAGGGGAGGATGAGGGGTCTAGAGAAGGACTAGAGAAGACTGAATGGGGGATAAAGTGGTCTGGAGGTGGGGTAGAGGGGTCTGGAGAGGGATTATAGGAGTTCAGATGAGGCATAGAGAGGTCTGGAGGGGGAATAAATATGACTGGATGGGAATAAAGAGGTCTGGTAGGGAGTGCAGAGGAGTCTGGCCATAGTATAGAGGGGTCAAGATGGGGGATAGAAGAGTCTGGAAGGGAGATAGAGAGGTGTGAAGGGGGATAGAGAAGACTGGATGGCGTATAGAGTGGGGAGGAAAAGGTCTGGATGGGGGATATAGAAGAGTAGAACCCCCATCTATTCTTCTCTATCACCTAGAGGTCTGGACGGGCCCCAGTTCTCAGTGAGAAGTGAATGCGGTGGAAGCTTCATTCATTTCTGTGGGAGCACAGAAGAGACCCAAGTACAGCATCATTGGAGTTCCATAGAAATGGATGGAACATGTGCCGTCTACCGCACGCATTCCTCTACCGTTGAGGAGATTGTGCGGGTCCCAGTGGTCGGATTATCTGCAATCAGCTACTTATTCCCTATCCTGTGGATAGAAGATAAGTTCATTTTGGCTGGAGTTAATAGCATCACAGTTTCCACTCATCTGGAATCCAAGTCATTCTTAGTATACCCAAGTGATGTGTTTGCAGATAGTCAGACCTCACATCCACTTAGACGTCATATGAAAAATTGTGGCACAAAATAAAATAAATTGGTGCAAACAACTGTCACAAAACAAACACATATTCATTCAAAGGCAAGCAGCCAGCCTGGATGGGTGATGGAGAAGAATAAAAAACCCCCATCTATTCTTCTCTATCACCTAGAGGTTTTGGGGAATAGAGGAGTCTAGATGGGGGATAGAGGTTGGCATGGGGGTATAGGGGGGGATAGAGGGGTCTGGATGGGGGACAGAGAAGAATAGATGGGAGGTAGAGAGGTCTGGGGAGATAGAGGAGTCTGGATGAGGATATAGAGGGTTCTGGATAGGGGACATAGGATAGAGGGGTCTGGATGAGTGATAGAGAAGAGTAGAACCCCATCTATTCTTCTGGTCTGGGAAGGATAGAGGAGTCTGGATAGGGGATAGAGGAAGGAACAGAGGGGTCTTGATGGGGGATTGAGGGGTCTGGATGGGGGACAGAGGTGTCTGGAGGAAGGGATAGAGGGGTCTGGATGGGGGTAGAAGGGTCTGGAGAGGGGACATAGGAGTCTGGATGTTGTTAGAGGAGTCTGGATGGGGCATAGAGAGGTCTAGAGGGGGAATAAATAAGACTGGATGGGCATAAAGAGGTCTGGTAGGGAGAGTAGAGGAGTCCGAATATAGTATAGAAGGGGAAGAAGAAGGAGAGAGGGGCCTGGATGGGGACAGAGGAATCAAGATGGGGGAGAGAGGAGTCTTGAAGGGAGAGAGAGACATGTGGAGGGTAATAGAGAAGACTGAATGAGGGATAGAAAGGTTTGGAGGGGGTATAGCAGTCTGGAGAGGGAATAGAGAGGTCTGGAGGGTGGATAGAGGGGAATATATGGGTCTGGATGGGGGATAGAGGGGTCTGGATGGGGGACAGAGGTGTCTGGAGGTAGGTATAGTGGGGTCTGGATGGGTGATAAAGAAGAATAGATGGGGTAGAGAGGTCTGGGGGGATAGAGGAGTCTGGAGGAAGGGATAGAGGGGTATAGAGGGATCCTGATAGGTATTGAGTGGGAAAGAGAGGTCTGGAAGGGGGATAGAGAAGACTGGATGGGGGATATAGAGGTATGGATGAAGAATAGAGAAGGCTGGATGGGGGGTAGAGACGTCTAGAGGTGGGGATAGACGAGTCTGGATGGGGAATAGAGTGGAATGGAGCAGGGGAGAAAGGGGTTTGGATGTGGGGATAGAGAAGACTGGATTGGGGATAAAATAAAAACAAAGTACAAAATTACTGCTTTTTGGTCACATCACATCCCAGAAAAATGAATTAAAAAGTGATCAAGAAGTCACATAAATGCAAAAGTGGAAGCAATAAAAACTACAGATAACGGCAAAAAAAACATTTGCCCTCATACAGCCCTCATACGAAATCCTTCAAAAGTAGCAAAATGCGGTATTCTGTTTAATTTTCCCACAAAATAATATTTTTTTGTTGCGCCATATATTTTAGGGCAAAGTAAATTGTTACGCAAAAAACAACCCCCATCTGGGTCTGTGGATGGGAAAATAAAGAAATATGGCTCTTAGAAGGTGAGGAGAAAAAAAATGCAAAAATAAAACAGCCTGCATCCTTAAGGCCAAAATGGGCCATGTTCTTAAGGGGTTAAGGCCGCCGCCTGTTTTTACGCTAATGACTGGGCCTCATTTCTCAAATCTGATGTGAATTATTTTTTTTTTAATGATATATTGTACTTTCTATTACTGGTAAAAATATTTGTTGAAACATGCAGTTTTCTGTGAAAAACTCCAAAATATTGTGAAAAAAATAACATTATGATTTTATAGTACTAGCCATTATGAACACGGTAATATCTGTGTCTTGTTCTTTTTTCTTTTGGATGATAATACAGGACTTTATGGGGAAATTGACATTTATTTTATTTTTTTCACACTTTATTTATTTAAGACATTTTATTTTTATACTTTTTATCTATTATACTATACTGCAGTACATCTGTACTCCATCATAGTATAACCATAAGTATTACACTGACAGTTTCCTTTAATACCAATAAGTCTATGGCTGGACTTCACAGGCTTCCGTGCTCGGGAGAGAGGAGGCCATCAGCTGGCTTCTTGTTACCATGACAACCATGGGGACACCACAACCGCATGGTTGCCATGATTACCTCACCCCTTTCAATCCTATAGATACTGTGTTCAGTACTTACCAAGGCATCTAAAGGATTAATACTGCCATGAATGACGCAATCTCAGTCTCAGCAGCTGAGGCAGGATCATGGCTGTGATTGACAGCAGGTCCTGCCGCCAATCCCCTGCACTTCCTCCATCAGTGCAGGAAATATGCAGGAGGTATGGGTACATCCTGTTGCGGGAACGTGTTGGCTGACAGGATGTACCCATACCTCTAATAGTGGGCTGGGGTTATAGTATATACCAAGTACCAAAAGGAATGTCTCATAGGTGCATGTATATGAAGCAGATGTAGCAGAGCTGAAAGTGTTGTAAAATTTAAAATAAAAAACAGTCATTAAAATAAGACTACAGTATGCATGTATATACACAGGCACAAATCCATATGTAAATAACTCTATAATTCTATATGGACAGGTCCCATGACTGAGCCCTGCAGGTCTCTAGTAGAGGACGGGGTCATGGTACCAGGGAATGTGCAGGATTTACAGATGTATCAGGACGACAGGAGAAGAAGTAACATATGAGAAGATGACGTTTATCTGACGGTTTATCTGGAGGCAGTTGGAGGGGGGGGGGGCAGGAAAGCTGAAGACTCATGGGAAATGTAGTCAGCTAACCCCTTAAACACTTCTGTAACCACCATTTAGTATATATATTTGCTCTAATCCCCCAATTTGTGACTTACGTAATTTGCCATTTTTTCTTGCGAATTTCTCTTTCCAAAGCTCGGAAAAATCCTTGAAATAAAAATAAAACAGAAAACATGATTATGGACTTTCTGGTAAGATCTTCTCTATATCATATTATTATCACTGGTCAGATATGGAGGAGATCAGAATGGCGAGAGAGTACAGAGGGCTTGTCATAGGACGGGAAAACATATCCAGTAGGTAGAAGATCAGAAATAATAAGGAACAGGAGATAAAGACAACTGGACTTACTGCTCAACTCCACAGATCTGAGAGAAGTTTCATGCCGGTGGGTGAACATAGGAGACATTCCGTGATGTCACATGTGTGATGTCATAGGCCATTAGATGAAGCCCTATAGCCGATCAAATGACATATATTCAATATAATACATATACTGGATATCTCAAAAATACCAAATGGTTAATGAATTGGAGTGTAGGGGTTACAGGTTGGGGCGCTGTGTGATGGGAATTTATTCAAAAAAAGTCATTTTTATTTATATTTGTAGTAAGATTAAGATGTGTTTGGAGTTTTTATGAATTCAGTAAATCTTCATTAGATCTCTGTCCCCTTTATTGATATTGATAACATGTCTCCCCTTACTGTAGTTCTGTATCTGATAAAATATTTGGGGACAGGAGAATGAAATGTATGATGCTATTATGGCCGACACCAGAGAGCAATAACATCCATACAGAAGTTTCTACAATCAGATGCAGTTTGCACAACATGTAGAAGAAAACAAAACGTGTCTCATATATGAGGGGTCAGCACTGGATGGAGGATACATTCTCATCATCCTGGTACTTGTAGTACACACAGGATTAGGATGGAGAATATGATGGGAAGTGACTCTATAACATTCCCTTCTAATCTCCTTTTCCCTCATCATATTTGCTCTGTGGCTTTATGTGACCCGGGATATTTCCAGCCTCCATGTATTAGAACATGATAAAGGACGATACCTACCCCTGTGCTATGGAATATAGACGGCCCGAGCACAACTGTAAATAGTCCCCAATATATAATTATGTCTTATATTATGGGGGAGATTTATCATTGCTTTTAGAGCATTTTTTTGTCTATGTTTAGGCGCAGTTCAGGCGTAAGCAGCATATTTAGCGCCTTTTATGCGTCTTTTGATATAGAGAGTTTCGCACTTTATGCCTACACGTAGAACTTTTTTTTTTGACCCTGCAGTGGTCACGTATTTATCATTTGCGACTTTTGTCAAAAGTCGCTATTTTGAGTGCAAAGGTACTTTTTTAGGCGCAAAGTTACACCACCTACCAGTAGGCGTAGGAATCACTTCTACCTTCCGCAATTCAACCTTTAACCCCTTGTGGACAACAGCGTCCCACTCTCCTTCTATGACATGCGTTCAGGAGCCGAGCGCGGGTCATAGCTGGGTGGTCCTGGTGGCTATCTGCCCCCAGGACCCATCTCTAATGCCACACATTACCGATCACTGTGATGCCCGGCTTTAACTCCTTAGACACCGCAATCAAATTTGATTGAAGCGTCTGAAATGCAAGTAAAAATGTCCCGGCAGCTCTGTTAAAGTAAGTAAAAACACCTAACCTGCCAAATTCAGGACCCGGGAAAGTGTCTATTTCCCTCCCTCACAAGTGTCTAGACAAAGTGTATGTGGTAGAGCTTTTCCCTCCACAGCAGAGCTGCGCAAAATTCATCATCCTGCTGCACCTTCTTGATAAATAAGATGCACGCTAGTCAAACCCACCACCCAAATAAATGTGGGAAAATAGCTCTACCATAGACATTTTTTGATAAATTTGGGCCTATATCTTTATATTTAATATTACCAGTAGTTTTTAGCAATGCTGCTTTCATTTTTTTGTTCTAATCTTTCAAGAACCATAACTCTACTCACTTTTCCATAGACATTGGCGTTATCTCCAATCCCAGCTGTTGCATGTGGATGTCAGATATATTAACCCCTTAAAGGGCTTGTGCGCTGCCCTGCCTTTCGGAGCTCCGCTCACAGCATCTGGAAGTTCATTACACAGTGGTCGCGCCTCCTTCCATAGACTTTCGTTGAGGGGGCAGGTGTGACGTCAAGAGGGGGGCGGCCGCGAACATGGAAGCCCGTACACAGCGTTCGGAGTAATGAACTTCGGAGCTCCGAAATGCAGGGCAGCGCACAACCCCTTTAAGGACGTAGCCCATTTTGCCTTAAGGACCAGAGCATTTTTTGCAAATCTGACCTCTAAGCAATAATATCTCTGGGATGCTTTTACTTAGGAATTTGATTCTGAGTTTTTTTTTTGTGTGTGTCATATTCTACTTTATGTTAGTGGAAAATTTTTGTCAATACTTGCATAATTTCTTGGTGAAAAATGCCAAAATTTCATGAAAAATTTGAAAATGTAGCATTTTTTTTACTTTGAAACTCTCTACTTGTAAGGAAAATGGACATATCAAATAAATGATATATTGATTCACATATGCAATATATATATATTAGAAGGCTTCAAAGTTTAGCAGGCATTTTCCAATTTTTCACGAAAATTTAAAGGGACCAGTTCAGTTTAGAGTAGATTTAAGGGGGTCTTCTTATTAGAAATACCCCATAAATAACCCCATTATAGAAAGTGCACCCTTCAAAGTATTCAAAATGACATTCAGAAAGTTTGTTAACCCTTTAGGTGTTTCACAGGAATAGCAGCAAAGTGGAGGAGAAAATAAAAAAACATCTTAATTTTTTTATACTTGCATGTCCTTGCAGAACCGTTTTTTGTTTTTTGTTTTTTTCACAAGGGGTAAAATGAGAAAAAGCCTCTCAAAATTCGTAACCCAATTTCTCTCGAGTAAGGAAATACCTAATATATAACAAGGGGTACAGTGAGCCTTAACACCCCACAGGTGTTTGACGACTTTTTGTTAAAGTGGGGTGTGATTTTTTTTTTTTTTACTAAAATGCTGCATTTTACCCAAATTTTTATTTTTATAAGTGGTAATAGGAGAAAATGCCCTCGAAAATTGGAACACCATTTCTTATGACTATGGAAATACCCCATATGTGGATGTAAATTGCTCTACTGCACTACAATGCTCAGAAGAGAAGGAGCCACATTTGGCTTTTGGAAAGCAAATTTTTCTGAAATGGTTTTTGGGGGGCATGTCACATTTAGGAAGACCCATGTGCCAGAACAGCAAAAAAAAAAAAAAAAAAAAAATTAACTACATTGCACAGTATTTTGGAAACTACACCCATCAAGGAATGTAACAAAAAGTGCAGTGAGCCTTAAAGCCTCATGTGTTTGATAAATGTTCATTAAAGTAGGATATGAAAAGGAAAAAATTTATTTTTTTCACTAAAATGCTGGGGTTACCCCTATTTTTTCATTTTAACAATGCCCCCCAAAATTTGGAAATACATTTTTTCGGAGTAAGGACATACCTCATATTTGTATGTAAAGTGCTCTGCACACCAGGTCTTAGAAGAGCAGGAGCGCCATTCGGCTTTTGGAGAGAGATTTTTGCCGGAATTAAAGTCGGGGTCCATGTGTGTTTACAGAGCTACCATGGAGCCACAACAGCAGGACAATTGCTATATTTGCTATAATTTTGGAAACTACACCCATCAAGAAACATAACAAGGGGTACAGTGAGTATTTACACCTCAAAGGTGTTTGGAACAGTGGGCCGTAAAATGGAAAAAAAAAATTTCACAAAAATGCTGGTGTTACCCCAAATTTTTCCTTTGCACAGGGGGTAAGAAGAGAATGGAAATAAAATGTTGTGCGTGCACATAACAGGGCTCAAGAGTCATGGAGCAATGTTCACATTTGAGGCCTATGGCAAATCAGTAGCTGACGGTTACATACATTTAGCGGAAAATAAAAGAAAGGAACACTCACATGTGACACCATTACAAAAAGTACCTCCCCTGGGAAAGGTGTATAGGGGTGAAGTGGACATTTGGAATAGATGGGTGTTCCCTAAATTTATTTTCCAGGAATGGATGAAGTGTAGTTTAGGGAAAATTTAAATTGCAATTTTACTACTGTTATGCCCAGAGTTTAGCCAAAAGTAAAAATGATGCCCGCCCCAAAACCCTATGCTCTGAATCATCATTCTGGGAATGTGATGTGTGTGGCCGTCCCTATTCTGTTACCTCAAATGCGCACATGCTCAGGTTGGGAGAGAGCGCTGCGCATTTGAGGCAGCATGCAAACCAACAATGCTAGTGACTCAGTGACCTATGACCCATTTTTGGAAAAAAATACCCCAAGAGGTCTTATCAGGGTTATTTTGTGAAAGTGTTTTTAGGACAATTTTGTGGTTGATGGGTTTAAAATTTGGAATGTACTTTGGACTGGTACATTGGGGTCAAATTAAGCGAAATTAAAATGGGGTAAGAGGTTTAGAAACATAGTGCTTCCTGGAAGTGTGATACTCCCTGAAGCAATCTTTTTAGTGGCCCAGATAATGGGGTGTGGTGTCCCAGCACCAGAGGCTGTCCCGGGCCTTTGGACTGTCTCGGACAGTTCATCAGTATAGGGTGTTGGGTCCATACCAGTTCTAATAAGATAAAGTTTATATTACAAATGTAATGTCATATAATATAATGTTGTACATTAATTTTGTTATTTATGTACAGTGGGGATCAAAAGTTTGGGCACCCCCCGGTAAAAATTTGTATTAATGTGCATAAAGAAGCCAAGGAAAGATGGAAAAATCTCCAAAAGGCATCAAATTACAGATTAGACATTCTTATAATATGTCAACAAAAGTTAGATTTTATTTCCATCATTTACACTTTCAAAATAACAGAAAACAAAAAAATGGGGTCTGCAAAAGTTTGGGCACCCTGCAGAGTTAATATCTTGTACTGCCCCCTTTGGCAAGTATCACAGCTTGTAAATGCTTTCTGTAGCCAGCCAAGAGTCTTTCAATTCTTGTTTGAGGTATCTTTGCCCATTCTTCCTTAAAAAAGTCTTCCAGTTCTTTGAGATTTCAGGTCTGTCTGTCATGCACTGCTCTTTTAAGGTCCATCCATAGATTTTCAATTATGTTGAGGTCAGGTGATAGTGAAGGCCATGGCAAAACCTTCAGTTTACGCCTCTTGATGTAATCCCCCGTGGATTTTGAGGTGTGTTTAGGATCATTATCCATTTGTAGAAGCCATCCTCTCTTTAACTTCAGCTTTTTCACAGATGGAATAAAGTTAGCATCCAAAATTTGCTGAAATTTTATTGAATCCATTTTCCTTCTACTCGTGAGATATTCCCTGTGCCACTGGCTGCAATACAACCCCAAAGCGTGATTGATCCACCCCCATGCTTAACAGTTGGACAGAGGTTATTTTTATTAAATTCTGTTCCCCTTCTTCTCCAAATGTACCTTTGCTCATTCGGGCCAAAAAGTTCAATTTTAACCTCATCGGTCCACAGAACTTTTTTCAAAAATGCATCAGGATTGTCAATATGTTCATTTGCAAAGCTCAAACGCTGATTTTTGTGGTGAGGAAACTCTTCCATGAAGACCCTATTTGTACAAGTATCTCTTTATAGTGGAATTGTGTACCAGAACTCCAGTGTCTGGATTTTGAATAGTTTTTCTCACAATCCTGCGAGCTGTTCTGTCTGATATTGTTCTTGGTCTTCCATTTCTTGCTTTAAAGGGGTTATCCAGGAAAAAACTATTTTTTTATTTATCAACTGGCTCCAGAAAGTTAAACAGATTTGTAAATTAATTCTATTTAAAAATCTTAATCCTTTCAGTACTTATGAGCTAATGAAGTTTAGTTGTTCTCTTCTGTCTAAGTGCTCTCTGATGACACGTGTCTAGGGAACCGGCCAGCTTAAAAACAAATCCCCATAGCAAACCTCTTCTAATCTGTGCAGTTCCCAAGACAAGCAGAGATGTCAGCAGAGAGCACTGTTGCCAGACAGAAAACAACAACTCAACTTCAGCAGCTGATAATTATTGAAAGGATTAAGATTTTTTAATAGAATTAATTTACAATTCTGTTGAACTTTCTGGAGCCAGTTGATATTAAATTTAAAAAAAAAGTTTTTTCCTGGAATACCCCTTTAACTTCCACTGTTCCTCATGACTGCCATTTCTTAATTACATTCCGATATGATTTTGACATCTGAAAACATTTTGCTATCTTCTTATAGCCTTCTCCAGCTTCGTGAGCGTCAACTATTTTCAGTTTCCGATTTCTAGACAACTGCTTAGAAGAACCCATGGTGCTAATAAGAGATGAGCGAACTTACAGTAAATTCGATTTGTCACGAACTTCTCGGCTCGGCAGTTGATGACTAATCCTGCATAAATTAGTTCAGCTTTCAGGTGCTCCGGTGGGCTGGAAAAGGTGGATACAGTCCTAGGAGACTCTTTCCTAGGACTGTATCCACATTTTCCAGCCCACGGGAGCACCTGAAAGCTGAACTAATTTATGCAGGATAAGTCATCAACTGCCGAGCCGAGAAGTTCGTGACGAATCAAATTTACTGTAAGTTCGCTTATCTCTAGTGCTGATTGATGGGGTAAGGTCAGATGAGTCTGGGCATTTAACACCTTTGAGATTGACATCACCTGGTCTTCCCAGATGATGATTGAGAACAATCCATGACACTGGCAGGTCTCAGCTTTGTAAAGGGGGCAGTGCATGCTATAAATTCTGCAGGGTGCCCAAACTTTTGCAGATGCCATTTTTTTGTTTTCTGTTATTTTGAAAGTGTAAATGATGGAAATAAAATCTAACTTTTGTTGACATATTATAAGAATGTCTTATCTGTAATTTGATGCCTTTTGGAGATTTTTCCATCTTTCCTTGGCTTCTTTATGCACATTATTATTTTTACCTGGGGTGCCCAAACTTTTGATCCCCACTGTAAATGGATGGGCTCAGAAGAGACTTTAAAGCACTTTCTATCCTCACTGCAGTATAATGATATGAATGTTAGACTCACCAGCAAGTTTAGTCCCAAAGAAATTGAGTTCTTAGACTTACAAATATATGTAGATGTCAACACTGACATACATAGAAAAAAGACCAGTCAATGCCGATTCATCTCATCCACTGCACATTATTATCCTGAAGAGGCAATTTAGTTTAAACAAATAAATATTTATATAAGAAGGAAACAAAATGGATACAATTGCTCCAGACAGTATAAATTAAAGTCTGCAAACCATTCTTATACGGGGTTAAATATGTTTTTATTTTATTTATTTATTCATTTTTATTTTAGTTTTTTCATTGTTTTGTTTCTATTTGTTTTCTGTTTTTTATTTTATTTATTTTCTTTTTTATTTTCTTTCCCCCACTATTTTTCCTTGACTTTTCTAGAGCTATCCAAATTTCTCCTGAGGTGAGTCCAGCTGACCATTCACAATCCACGGAGTTGTCCTCAGCATAATGAAATTGACCTAAAGAAAAAGACAGAGGGTCAATGATTATATATTATGACAGATTAACAAATATATATATATATATATATATATTTATCGGGGTATACCACACACCGGCCTATAATACGCGCCTTCATTTTATCAAGGATATTTGGTTAAAAAAAGTTTTTTACCCAAATATCCTTGGTAAACTGAGGGTGCGTGTGCGTGCATGTGTACACCCCGATACACTGTTTCTGATCCCACAGAAGCCCCCAGGACAGGCAGGGGGAGAGAAACCGGCAGCGACGGCAGGTCTCTGCACCTGCAAAAGCTGCTGCAGTTCATTGATTTAAATCATTGAACTGCAGCGGCTTATCGGCGTATAACACGCAAATAGACTTTAGGCTAAAAATTTTAGGCTAAAAAATGTGTGTTATACGCCGATAAATATGGTATATATATATATTTATATATATATATACCGCAATTATTTTTTGGCACGTGAAATAGCATTGAAAAAAATATATATTTGGAATCCGAAACACACATAGGACTACTTTTTATCTCATATATATTTATTTTTGAGAACATAGGAAAAATACACAAACAATTTAATAGGCTGTATAATACGTCACTGATTCTTTATTGGGAAAAAATAATAAACCTTCACCCCACCTGGTAATACAATTCTTCATATGATGACTTGAAACATATCAAAGATACTATCTTCCTGGTACATTTCAACTTAAGGAGAGAAACAAATGACATCACATTTTTTTTTATTTTCAATGAGCCAAGGCAAGTGCTCTCTATCACCCAAAGTGCATGAAAAAGTGCAAACGTGTCACACAAAAAAATGTGCACAAAGGATGGGTCTATCACTAAGCCCTTCTGCAACAGGAGAGAAAATTCAAAATCTTTAATTGAAGCAATTCAAAATCTTTAATTTAATTTAAAAAAACATTTAAAATCTTACGTCCCAGATTCTTCATTGGGAAAAAATTTACCTTGACCCTAACGGATAATACAATAAATTACATGATGACTTGAAACCTATCAAAGATACTATCTTCCTGGTACATTTTAATTTAACCCCTTAAGGACCAAGGACGTACCGTACGTCCTTGGTCCTGCTCTCCTCATATCACGGCGGGCCCCCCGCCTCTAATAGCGAACAGCGCCGATCGTGGCGGCGCGCGCTATTAACCCTTAAGCCGCACGCTCAGAGCTGAGCCGCGCGGCTGAAACTGAAAGTTGCCGGCTAGTTCAGTCGGGCTGTTCGGGATAGCCGCGGCTAATTGCGGCATCCCGAACAGCTGACAGGACAGCGGGAGGGCCCCTTCCTGCATCCTCGCTGTCTGATCGCCGAATGACTGCTCAGTGCCTGAGATCCAGGCCTGAGCAGTTATGCGGCAGAATAGTTGATCACTGTTTTTTTATGAGAAACCAGTGATCAATGATGAAGATCAGTGTGTGCAGTGTTATAGGTCCCTATGGGACCTATAACACTGCAAAAAAAAAGTGAATAAAGATCATTTAACTCCTCCCCTATTAAAAGTTTGAATCACCCCCCTTTTCCAATAAAAAAAAAAAACACAGTGTAAATAAAAATAAAAATAAACATATATGGTATCACTGCAAAAATGGTACCGTTAAAAACTTCAGAACACGGCGCAAAAAGTGAGCCCTCATACCGCCCCATACACGGAAAAATAAAAAAGTTATAGGGGTCAGAAGATGACAATTTTAAACGTATTAATTTTCCTGCATGTAGTTATGATTTTTTCCAGAAGTCCGACAAAATCAAACCTTTATAAGTAGGGTATCATTTTAATCGTATGGACCTACAGAATAAAGATAATGTGTCATTTTTACCGAAAAATGTACTACCTAGAAACGGAAACCCCCAAAAGTTACAAAACTGCGTTTTTTTTTTCAATTTTGTCGCACAATGATTTTTTTTTCCGTTTCACCGTAGATTTTTGGGCAAAATGACTGACGTCATTACAAAGTAGAATTGGTGGCGCAAAAAATAAGCCCTCATATGGATTTTTAGGTGCAAAATTAAAAGAGTTACGATTTTTTAAAGGCAAGGAGCAAAAAACGAAAATGCAAACACGGAAACCCCCCTCCCCCCCGGTCCTTAAGGGGTTAAGGAGAGAACCAAATCACACTTAACATCTTATCAGCTACACAAGCATTCCTAGGGAAACCCTGACCCCCCAACCTCAATCCCAACCCCACTGCTCTCACTTTTAAACATTTCTTCTCAAGGAGAGCTTCAAAAGACATGCAAAATCTTTTAGACTAATCAATGCTTCATTGAAAAAAATATATATTTGGAAACCGAAACATGCATCGGAATACTTTTTCTCTCATATTAATTTATTCTTAACAAGATAGGAAAAAACACCAATAATTTGATAGGCTGTATAATACGTCCCAGTTTATTCATTTGGAAAAAAAAACGTAACCTTGAGCCTAACGGGTAATACAATACTTAAAATGATTATTTGAAACCTATCAAAGATACTGTTACGCCGAGCGCTCCGGGTCCCCGCTCCTCCCCGGAGCGCTCGCAACATCCTCGCTACTGCAGCGCCCCGGTCAGAACTACTGACCGGGTGCGCTGCGATACCGCCCCCAGGCGGGATGCGATTCGCGATGCGCACCCCGGCTCCTATACCTGACTCGCTCTCCGTCGGTCCTGTCCCGGCGCGCGCGGCCCCGCTCCCTAGGGCGCGCGCGCGCCGGGTCTCTGCGATTTAAAGGGCCACTGCGCCGCTGATTGGCGCAGTGGGTCTAATCAGTCATTCACCTGTGCACTTCCCTATTTAACCTCACTTCCCCTTCCCTTCCTTGCCGGATCTTGTTGCCATCGAGCCAGTGAAAGCGTTCCCTTGTGTGTTCCTAGCCTGTGTTCCAGACCTCCTGCCGTTGCCCCTGACTACGATCCTTGCTGCCTGCCCCGACCTTCTGCTACGTCCGACCTTGCTCTTGTCTACTCCCTTGTACCGCGCCTATCTTCAGCAGTCAGAGAGGTTGAGCCGTTGCTAGTGGATACGACCTGGTTACTACCGCCGCTGCAAGACCATCCCGCTTTGCGGCGGGCTCTGGTGAAAACCAGTAGTAACTTAGAACCGGTCCACTAGCAAGGTCCACGCCAATCCCTCTCTGGCACAGAGGATCCACCTCCTGCCAGCCGAATCGTGTCAGTAGATCCGGCCATGGATCCCGCTGAAGTTCCACTGCCAGTTGTCGCCGACCTCACCACGGTGGTCGCCCAGCAGTCGCAACAGATAGCGCAACAAGGCCACCAGCTGTCTCAACTGACCGTGATGCTACAGCAGTTACTACCACAGCTTCAGCAATCATCTCCTCCGCCAGCTCCTGCACCTCCTCCGCAGCGAGTGGCCGCTTCCGGCCTACGACTTTCTTTGCCGGATAAATTTGATGGGGACTCTAAGTTTTGCCGTGGCTTTCTTTCACAATGTTCCCTGCACTTGGAGATGATGTCGGACCAGTTTCCTACTGAAAGGTCTAAGGTGGCTTTCGTAGTCAGCCTTCTGTCTGGGAAGGCTCTGTCATGGGCCACACCGCTCTGGGACCGCAATGACCCCGTCACTGCCTCTGTACACTCCTTCTTCTCGGAAATTCGAACTGTCTTTGAGGAACCTGCCCGAGCCTCTTCTGCTGAGACTGCCCTGCTGAACCTGGTCCAGGGTAATTCTTCCGTTGGCGAGTACGCCATCCAATTCCGTACTCTTGCTTCCGAATTATCCTGGAATAATGAGGCCCTCTGCGCGACCTTTAAAAAAGGCCTATCCAGCAACATTAAAGATGTTCTGGCCGCACGAGAAATTCCTGCTAACCTACATGAACTCATTCATCTTGCCACTCGCATTGACATGCGTTTTTCCGAAAGGCGTCAGGAGCTCCGCCAGGATATGGACTTTGTTGGCACGAGGCGTTTTTTCTCCCCGGCTCCTCTCTCCTCTGGTCCTCTGCAATCCGTTCCTGTGCCTCCCGCCGTGGAGGCTATGCAAGTTGACCGGTCTCGCTTGACACCTCAAGAGAGGGCACGACGCCGCATGGAGAATCTTTGCCTGTACTGTGCCGGTACCGAACACTTCCTGAAGGATTGTCCTATCCGTCCTCCCCGCCTGGAAAGACGTACGCTGACTCCGCACAAAGGTGACACAGTTCTTGATGTCAACTCTGCTTCTCCACGCCTTACTGTGCCTGTGCGAATATCTGCCTCTACCTTCTCCTTCTCTACTAAGGCCTTCTTGGATTCCGGATCTGCAGGAAATTTTATTTTGGCCTCTCTCATCAACAGGTTCAACATCCCTGTGACCAGTCTCGCCAGACCCCTCTACATCAATTGTGTTAACAATGAAAGATTGGACTGTGCCGTGCGTTACCGCACGGAACCCCTCCTAATGTGCATCGGACCTCATCACGAAAAAATTGAGTTTTTGGTCCTCTCCAATTGCACTTCTGAAATTCTCCTTGGACTACCGTGGCTTCAACGCCATTCCCCAACCCTTGATTGGTCCACAGGAGAGATCAAGAGCTGGGGTACTTCTTGTTTCAAGGACTGTCTTAAACCGGTTCCCAGTACTCCCTGCCGTGACCCTGTGGTTCCTCCTGTAACCGGTCTCCCTAAGGCTTATATGGACTATGCTGTCGTATTTTGCAAAAAGCAAGCTGAGACTTTACCCCCTCACAGGCCTTTTGACTGTCCTATTGACCTCCTCCCGGGCACTACTCCACCCCGGGGCAGAATTTACCCTCTGTCCGCCCCAGAGACTCTTGCTATGTCTGAATACATCCAGGAAAATTTAAAAAAGGGGTTTATCCGCAAATCCTCCTCTCCTGCTGGAGCTGGATTTTTCTTTGTGTCCAAAAAAGATGGCTCCCTACGTCCTTGCATTGATTACCGCGGACTTAATAAAATCACGGTAAAGAACCGCTACCCCCTACCTCTTATCTCTGAACTCTTTGATCGCCTTCAAGGTGCCCACATCTTTACCAAACTGGACTTAAGAGGTGCATATAATCTCATCCGCATCAGGGAGGGGGACGAATGGAAAACTGCATTTAACACCAGAGATGGACACTTTGAGTATCTGGTCATGCCCTTTGGCCTGTGCAACGCCCCTGCCGTCTTCCAAGACTTTGTTAATGAAATTTTTCGTGATCTCTTATATTCCTGTGTTGTTGTGTATCTGGACGATATTCTGATTTTTTCTGCCAACTTAGAAGAACATCGCCAGCATGTCCGCATGGTTCTTCAGAGACTTCGAGACAATCAACTTTATGCCAAAATGGAGAAATGTCTGTTTGAATGTCAATCTCTTCCTTTCCTAGGATACTTGGTCTCTGGCCAGGGACTACAAATGGACCCAGATAAACTCTCTGCCGTCTTAGATTGGCCACGCCCCTCCGGACTCCGTGCTATCCAACGTTTTTTGGGGTTCGCCAATTATTACAGACAATTTATTCCACATTTTTCCACTATTGTGGCTCCTATCGTGGCTTTAACCAAGAAGAATGCCAATCCTAAGTCCTGGTCTCCTCAAGCGGAAGACGCATTTAAACGGCTCAAGTCTGCCTTTTCTTCTGCTCCCGTGCTCTCCAGACCTGACCCATCTAAACCCTTCCTATTGGAGGTTGATGCCTCCTCAGTGGGAGCTGGAGCGGTCCTTCTACAAAAAAAATTCTTCCGGGCATGCTGTTACTTGTGGTTTTTTTTCTAGGACCTTTTCTCCGGCGGAGAGGAACTACTCCATCGGGGATCGAGAACTACTGGCCATTAAATTGGCACTTGAGGAATGGAGGCATCTGCTGGAGGGATCAAAATTTCCAGTTATCATTTTCACTGATCACAAGAATCTCTCCTATCTCCAGTCTGCCCAACGGCTGAATCCTCGCCAGGCCAGGTGGTCGTTGTTCTTTGCCCGTTTTAACTTTGAAATTCATTTTCGCCCTGCCGACAAGAACATTAGGGCCGATGCTCTCTCTCGTTCCTCGGATGCCTCGGAAGTAGAGGTCTCTCCGCAACACATCATTCCTCCTGACTGTCTGATCTCCTCTTCTCCAGCCTCCATCAGGCAAACTCCTCCAGGGAAGACCTTTGTTTCTCCACGCCAGCGTCTCGGGATTCTCAAATGGGGTCACTCCTCCCACCTCGCAGGCCATGCGGGCATCAAAAAGTCCTTACAACTCATCTCTCGTTTCTATTGGTGGCCGACTCTGGAAACAGATGTTGTGGATTTTGTGCGGGCCTGTACTGTCTGTGCCCGGGATAAGACTCCTCGCCAGAAGCCTGCTGGTCTCCTTCACCCTCTGCCTGTCCCCGAACAGCCTTGGTCTCTGATTGGTATGGACTTTATTACAGACCTACCCCCATCCCGTGGCAACACTGTTGTTTGGGTGGTCGTTGATCGATTTTCCAAGATGGCACATTTTATTCCTCTTCCTGGTCTTCCTTCAGCGCCTCAGTTGGCAAAACAAATTTTTGTACACATTTTTCGTCTTCACGGTTTGCCCACGCAGATTGTCTCGGATAGAGGTGTCCAATTCGTGTCTAAATTCTGGAGGGCTCTCTGTAAACAACTCAAGATTAAATTAAACTTCTCTTCTGCTTATCATCCTCAATCCAATGGGCAAGTAGAAAGAATTAACCAGGTCCTGGGTGACTATTTACGGCATTTTGTTTCCTCCCGCCAGGATGACTGGGCAGATCTTCTACCTTGGGCCGAATTCTCGTACAACTTTAGAGTCTCTGAATCTTCTGCTAAATCCCCATTTTTCGTGGTGTACGGCCGTCACCCTCTTCCCCCCCTCCCTATTCCCTTGTCCTCTGGTTTGCCCGCTGTAGATGAAGTGACTCGTGATCTTTCCACCATATGGAAAGAGACCCAAAATTCTCTTTTACAGGCTTCATCTCGCATGAAAAAGTTTGCCGATAAGAAAAGAAGAGCTCCCCCCATTTTTGCTCCCGGAGACAAGGTATGGCTCTCCGCTAAATATGTCCGCTTTCGTGTCCCCAGTTACAAACTGGGACCACGCTATCTTGGTCCTTTCAAAGTCTTGTGCCAAATTAATCCTGTCTCTTACAAACTTCTTCTTCCTCCTTCTCTTCGTATTCCTAATGCCTTTCATATCTCTCTTCTTAAACCACTCATCATCAACCGTTTCTCTCCCAAGCTTGTTTCTCCCACTCCTGTTTCCGGTTCTTCTGACGTCTTCTCAGTGAAGGAAATACTGGCCTCCAAGACGGTCAGAGGAAAAAGGTTCTTTTTGGTTGATTGGGAGGGCTGTGGACCTGAAGAGAGATCCTGGGAACCTGAGGACAACATCCTAGACAAAAGTCTGCTCCTCAGGTTCCCAGGCTCCAAGAAGAGGGGGAGACCCAAGGGGGGGGGTACTGTTACGCCGAGCGCTCCGGGTCCCCGCTCCTCCCCGGAGCGCTCGCAACATCCTCGCTACTGCAGCGCCCCGGTCAGATCTACTGACCGGGTGCGCTGCGATACCGCCCCCAGCCGGGATGCGATTCGCGATGCGGGTGGCGCCCGCTCGCGATGCGCACCCCGGCTC
Organism: Hyla sarda; assembly: GCF_029499605.1. Taxonomy (NCBI): domain Eukaryota; kingdom Metazoa; phylum Chordata; class Amphibia; order Anura; family Hylidae; genus Hyla; species Hyla sarda. The sequence goes on along the minus strand of NC_079198.1, from coordinate 115,181,770 downwards.
CCGTACCTGACTCACTCTCCGTCGGTCCTGTCCCGGCGCGCGCGGCCCCTGCGATTTAAAGGGCCACTGCGCCGCTGATTGGCGCAGTGGGTCTAATCAGTCATTCACCTGTGCACTTCCCTTCCTTGCCGGATCTTTTTGCCATCGTGCCAGTGAAAGCGTTCCCTTGTGTGTTCCAGACCTCCTGCCGTTGCCCCTGACTACGATCCTTGCTGCCTGCCCCGACCTTCTGCTACGTCCGACCTTGCTCTTGTCTACTCCCTTGTACCGCGCCTATCTTCAGCAGTCAGAGAGGTTGAGTCGTTGCTAGTGGATACGACCTGGTTACTACCGCCGCTGCAAGACCATCCCGCTTTGCGGCGGGCTCTGGTGAAAACCAGTAGTAACTTAGAACCGGTCCACTAGCACGGTCCACGCCAATCCCTCTCTGGCACAGAGGATCCACCTCCTGCCAGCCGAATCGTGTCAGATACTATCTTCCTGGAACATTTTATCTTAAGGAGAGAACGAAATCACACTTAAAATCTTATCAGCTACACAACCCTCACCATACTGGCCTCACGCTTAAACATTTCTTCTCTAGGAGGGCATCAAAAGAAACGCTGACCATGACCCGGACCCAGACCTTGACCTTGAAGAAACTATCTTCCTGGTAAATTTTAACTTGAGAGAACCAAATCACAATTAAAATCTTCCAACCCCAACCCCCACTCACTATTATCAGCTATACAAAGATAATTTCTTTCTGGTACATTTCAACTTAAGGAGAGAACAAAATCAAATATAAAATCTTTTCAGCTACACAATCCTTCCTGGGGAAACCCTGACCCTGACCCTGACCCTGACCCTGACCCTGACCCTGACCCTGACCCTGACCCTGACCCTGACCCTGACCCTGACCCTGACCCTGACCCTGACCCTGACCCTGACCCTGACCCTACTGCTCTCACTCTTATCAGATACACAAAGATATTATCTTCCTGGTACATTTCATCTTAAGGAGATAACCAAATCACACTTAAAATCTTAACAGCTACACAATCCTTCCTGGGGTAACCCTAACCCGAACCCCAACCCCTCTCACTATTATCAGCTATACAAAGATACTTTCTTTCTGGTACATTTCAACTTAAGGAGAGAACAAAATCAAATATAAAATCTTTTCAGCTACACAATCCTTCCTGGGGAAACCGAAACCCTAACCCTAACCCTAACCCTAACCCTAACCCTAACCCTAACCCTAACCCTAACCCTAACCCTAACCCTAACCCTAACCCTAACCCTAACCCTAACCCTAACCCTAACCCTACTCACTATTATCAGCTATACAAAGATACTATCTTCCTGGTACATTTCAACTTAAGGAGAGAACCGAATCACACTGAAAATCTTATCAGCATCCCTAACCCTGACCCTACTGCTCTCACTCTTGTCAGCTGCACAACGATACTATCTTCCTGGTACATTTCAACTTAAAGAGAGAACTAAATCACACTTAAAATCTTAACAGCTACACAATCCTTCCTGGGATAACCCTAACCCTAACCCTAACCCTAACCCTAACCCTAACCCTAACCCTAACCCTAACCCTAACTGCTCTCAATCTTATCACCTATACAAAGATAATAACTTCCTGGTACATTTCAACTTAAGGAGGGAACCAAATCACACTTAAAATCTTAACAGTTACACAATCCTTCCTGGGGTAACCCTAACCCTAACCCTAACCCTTACCCTTACCCTTACCCTAACCCTAACCCTAACCCTACTGCTCTCACTCATGTAAGCTGCACAATGATACTATCTTCCTGGTACATTTCAACTTAACCTCCTGAGCGGTATTCCCGAGCGTGACACGGGGTTAATTTTCCCTGCCAGGATCGGTAACCCCGAGTCACGCTCGGGGTAGAATTGCAGAGTTCCCGGCCGGGCTGCACGATATATCGCAAAAGCAATGCGATATAGCGATGCGGCCCCCGAGAAAACATGCGATTATCTGCTCTGGTCGGCTCCCGTTGCGGGGGCCGGCCAGAGCAGGTAAAGAAAAATACTAAAAGTCAGTGTTTCCCTACCAGGGGGCCTCCAGCTGTTGCAAAACTACAACTCTCAGCATGCCCGAACAGCCAAAGACTGTCCGGGCATGCTGGGAGTAGTAGTTTCACAACAGCTGGAGGCCCCCTGGTAGAAAAACACTGAGCTAAGTGTAAAAGAAAGAAGTAGTAAAATAAAAAAACCTTTTGCTCACCTAGTCCCGGTCCCTGCAGATGCCGTTCCCCTCCGTGCGGTCCGGGGTGTCCTCTCTTCACTATTCATCTTCTAGGACCTTTCACTTTTCAGCCAATCACAGGCCGCAGTGATGTAAAGCCTGTGATTGGCTGAAGGGGAAAGGACTTGTTCTGCAGTAAATACACTAGGTTTGAAATCTGCCGGCAAACCTAGTGTATCCTGCTGCAGAACAAGGTGACAAGGGGGGATGAATGTGACAAAGGGGGGGGGGATGTGACAGGAGGGGGGGATGTGACAAGGGGGGGGGGAATGTGACATGAAGGGGGGAAATGTGACAGGGGGGGGGAATGTGACAGGGGGGGAATGTGACAAGGGGGGGGGAATGTGACAGGGGGGGAATGTGACAGGGGGGGATGTGACAAGGGGGGGGGGGAATGTGACATGAAGGGGGGATGTGACAAGGGGGGGGGGTGTGACAGGGGGAGGGGAATGTAACATGAAGGGGGAGAATGTGACAAGGGGGGGAATGTGACAAGGGGGGGGGGAATGTGACATGAAAGGGGGATGTGACAAGGGGGGGGATGTGACAAGGGGGAAGAATGTGACAAGGAGGGGGAAGAATGTGACAAGGGGGGAAGAATGTGACAAGGAGGGGGGAGAATGTGACAAGGAGGGGGGAGAATGTTTCGGGGGATGTGACAAGGGAGAGGGGGAATGTGACAAGGGAGGGGGAATGTGACAGGGGAGATGTGAAATGGACGAAGGGAGATGTGAAATTCAGTTAAAAAAATTGTACCGCTTTTGGTACAAATTTCCAGACAGAATCATTCCGCCAGGGAGGTTAAGGAGAGAACCAAATCACACTGAAAATCTTATCAGCAACCCTAACCCTAACCCTAACCCTAACCCTAACCCTAACCCTAACCGCTCTCACTCTTATCAGCTATACAAATATACTATCTTCCTGGTACATTTCAACTTAAAGAGAGAACCAAATCACAATCCTTCCTGGGGAAACCATAACAATAACTCTAACCCTAACCCTAACCCTAACCCTAACCCTAACCCTAACCCTAACCCTAACCCTAACCCTACTGCTCTCACTCTTATCAGATACACAAAGATATTATCTTCCTGGTACATTTCAACTTAAGGAGAGAACAAAATCACATATATTATCTTATCAGCAACCCTAACCCTAACCTAACCCTAATCTTATCAGCAAGCCTAACCCTAACCCTAACCCTAACCCTAACCCTAACCCTAACCCTAACCCTAACCCTAACCCTAACCCTAACCCTAACCCTAACCCTAACCCTAACCCTAACCGCTCTCACTCTTATCAGATACACAAAGATATTATCTTCCTAGTACATTTCAACTTAAGGAGAGAACAAAATCACATATAAATTCTTATCAGCTACACAATCCTTCCTGGGGAAACCCTAACCCTAACCCTAACCCTAACCCTAACCCTTTTATCAGCTACACAAAGATATTATCTTCCTGGTACATTTAAACTTAAGGAAAGAACAAAATCGCATATGTAATCTTATCAGCTACTCAATCCTTCCTGGGGAAACCCTAACCCTAACCCTAACCCTAACCCTAACCCTAACCCTAACCCTAACCCTAACCCTAACCCTAACCCTAACCCTAACCCTAACCCTAACCCTTCTCACTATTATCAGCTATACAAAGATACTTTCTTCCTGGTACATTTCAACTTAAGGAGAGAACAAAATCAACTATAAAATCGTTTCAGCTACACAATCCTTCCTGGGGAAACCCTAACCCTAACCCTAACCCTAACCCTAACCCTAACCCTAACCCTAACCCTTTTATCAGCTACACAAAGATACTTTCTTCCTGGTACATTTAAACTTAAGGAGAGAACAAAATCACATATGTAATCTTATCAGCTACTCAATCTTTCCTGGGGAAACCCTAACCCTAACCCTAACCCTAACCCTAACCCTAACCCTAACCCTAACCCTAACCCTAACCCTAACCCTAACCCTAACCCTTTCACTTTTATCAGCTACACAAAGATACTATCTTCCTGGAACATTTTAACTTAAGGAGAGAACGAAATCACACTTAAAATCTTATCAGCTACACAACCCTAACCCTACTGGCCTCACGCTTAAACATTTCTTCTCTAGGAGGGCATCAAAAGAAACGGTGACCATGACCCGGACCCAGACCTTGACCTTGAAGAAACTATCTTCCTGGTAAATTTTAACTTGAGAGAACCAAATCACAATTAAAATCTTAACCCTAACCCTAACCTTAACCCTAACCCTAACCCTACTGCTCTCACTCTTATCAGATACACAAAGATATTATCTTACTGGTACATTTCAACTTCAGGAGATAACCAAATCACACTTAAAATCTTAACAGCTACACAATCCTTCCTGGGGTAACCCAAACCCAAACCCTAACCCTAACCCTAACCCTAACCCTAACCCTAACCCTAACTCTAACTCTAACCCTAACCCTAACCCTAACCCTAACCCTAACCCTAACCCCTCTCACTATTATCAGCTATACAAAGATACTTTCTTTCTGGTACATTTCAACTTAAGGAGAGAACAAAATCAAATATAAAATCTTTTCAGCTACACAATCCTTCCTGGGGAAACCCTAACCCTAACCCTAACCCTAACCCTAACCCTAACCCTAACCCTAACCCTAACCCTAACCCTAACCCTAACCCTAACCCTAACCCTAACCCTAACCCTAACCCTAACCCTAACCCTTCTCACTATTATCAGCTATACAAAGATACTATCTTCCTGGTACATTTCAACTTAAGGAGAGAACCGAATCACACTGAAAATCTTATCAGCAACCCTAACCCTGACCCTACTGCTCTCACTCTTGTCAGCTGCACAACGATACTATCTTCCTGGTACATTTCAACTTAAAGAGAGAACTAAATCACACTTAAAATCTTAACAGCTACACAATCCTTCCTGGGATAACCCTAACCCTAACCCTAACCCTAACCGCTCTCAATCTTATCACCTATACAAAGATAATAACTTCCTGGTACATTTCATCTTAAGGAGGGAACCAAATCACACTTAAAATCTTAACAGCTACACAATCCTTCCTGGGGTAACCCTAACCCTAACCCTTACCCTTACCCTTACCCTTACCCTTACCCTTACCCTTACCCTAACCCTACTGCTCTCACTCTTGTAAGCTGCACAATGATACTATCTTCCTGGTACATTTCAACTTAAGGAGAGAACCAAATCACACTGAAAATCTTATCAGCAACCCTAAACCCTAAACCCTAAACCCTAAACCCTAAACCCTAAACCCTAAACCCTAAACCCTAAACCCTAAACCCTAAACCCTAACCGCTCTCACTCTTATCAGCTATACAAATATACTATCTTCCTGGTACATTTCAACTTAAAGAGAGAACCAAATCACAATCCTTCCTGGGGAAACCCTAACAATAACCCTAACCCTAACCCTAACCCTAACCCTAACCCTAACCCTAACCCTAACCCTAACCCTAACCCTAACCCTAACCCTAACCCTAACCCTAACCCTAACCCTAACCCCTCTCACTATTATCAGCTATACAAAGATACTTTCTTCCTGGTACATTTTAACTTAAGGAGAGAACAAAATCAAATATAAAATCTTTTCAGCTACACAATCCTTCCTGGGGAATCCCTAACCCTAACCCTAACCCTAACCTTAACCCTAACCCTAACCCTAACCCTAACCCTAACCCTAACCCTAACCCTAACCCTAACCCTAACCCTAACCCTAACCCTAACCCTAACCCTAGCCCTAGCCCTTTCACTTTTATCAGCTACACAAAGATACTTTCTTCCTGGTACATTTAAACTTAAGGAGAGAACAAAATTGCATATAAAATCTTATCAGCTACTCAATCTTTCCTGGGGAAACCCTAACCCTAACCCTAACCCTAACCCTAACCCTAACCCTAACCCTAACCCTAACCCTAACCCTAACCCTAACCCTAACCCTAACCCTAACCCTAACCCTAACCCTAACCCTAACCCTAACCCTAACCCTACTGCTCTCACTCTTATAAGATACACAAAGATATTATCTTCCTGGTACATTTCAACTTAAGGAGAGAACAAAATCACATATATAATCTTATCAGCTACACAATCCTTCCTGGGGAAACCCTAACCCCAACCCCAACCCCAACCCCCAACCCCCTAACCCCTAACCTCTAACCCCTAACCCCTAACCCTAACCCCAACCCCAACCCAAACCCTCTCACTTTTATCAGCTACACAAAGATATTATCTTCCTGGTACATTTCAACGTAAGGAGACAACCAAATCACACTTAAAATCTTATCAGCTACACAATCCTTCCTGGGGAAATCTTACCCCTCTTATCAGATACACAAAGATATTATCTTTCTGGTACAGTTCAACTTAAGGAGAGAACAAAATCACATATAAAATCTTATCAGCTACACAATCCTTCCTGGGGAAATCCTACCCCTACCCCTCTTATCAGATATACAAAGATATTATCTTTCTGGTACAGTTCAACTTAAGGAGAGAACAAAATCACATATAAAATCTTATCAGCTACACAATCCTTCCTGGGGAAACCCAAACCCTAACGCTCTCACTCTCGTCAGCCACACAAAGATACTATCTTCCTGGTACATTTCAAGTTAAGCAGAGAACAAAATAGCACTTGAAATCTTATCAGCTACACAACCCTAACACTACTGCCCTCATATATATTTATTCTTGAGAAGATAGGAAAAACACTAATAATTTGATAGGCTAGGTATAATACATCCATTATTCTTCATTGGGAAAAAAAAGTAAACATTAACCGGTAATACAATACCTAACATGATGACTTGAAACATATAAAAGATACTATATTCCTGAGACATTTCAACTTAAGGAGAGAACCAAATCACACTGTAAATTTTATCAGCTACACAATACTTCCGGACCTGGACCCTGACCCTACTGCTCTCACTCTTAAACATTTCTTCTCAATGAGAGCATCAAAAGACAAGAAAAATCTTGTAGACAAAGCAATGCTTCATTGAAAAAATATATATTTGGAAACCAAAACATGCATAGGACTACTTTATCTCTCATATATATTTCTTCTTGAGAAGATAACACAAATAATTTGATATGCTGTATAATACGTCCATGATTCCTCATTGGGAAAAAAAATTCACCTTAACCCTAACTAGTAATACAATAGACATGTGCAATTCGTTTTGTAAAACGAATTTTCCCATCTTGGGATGTTCGTTCCGAAAAGAATGCACAAAAAAAAAAAAATCACAAAATCCCGAAAAAGCACACGAATATGAATATACAGTTAACGAATGCATTCGTTAACTAACGCATAACAAATATGCATGTTAATGAACAACGAATACATTCGTTATCAGTATACCAAATGTCGGAGCCATACATCAACTGCTATCAGGCAGCGCATAATGCTTAAGCTGCTGCCGGATAGCAGTTGAAGCAGCCCAGGCAGGTTCACTCACCTTTCCGTGCTGCTCCGGGCCTTCCTCCGGTGTTTCCTGGGCTGGTCCTGGGCTGGTCTGGGGCCTGCATCCCTCTGAAGTTGTCATGACGACACCGTCCCGTCATCCAATAGGAACGGCTTGCGCAACGACGTGATAACGTCGCTACGGAGGCCCAGTAAGGCCTTGCGGCAGACAGCGAAGGACCGGAGAAGACCAGGAGAGCCCAGCGGAGTCCCGGGGACATCATCGAGAGCAGCGGGGACAGGTGAGTAGGACTTTACTTTTTTACATTGCACGAATCCCTCAACATACGAATTACCATCGCATGTTGAGGGATCACTAGACATGTGCAGAACCAAAAATCAGAATTAACAAATGCATCCGAAAACGAAAAAAAAATTTGCGGATGCATCTGAAAACCGAATATGATGAATGCACAGCATTCCGAATATTCACAGAATCGAAAATAAAAAAAAACGAAAACAAACAAAACGAAAAAAACTAAATTTTTGGTTCTGCACATGTCTATAATACAATACTTAACATGTTGACTTGAAACATATCAAAGATACTATCTTCCTGGTAGACATGTGCAGAACCAAAAATTTAGTTTTTTCGTTTAGTTCGTTTTTTTTTTTTTTTTTTTCCCATTCTGTGAGTATTCGGAATGCTGTGCATTCGTCATATTCAGTTTTCAGATGCATCCGCGAAAATGTTTCACGTTTTTGGATGCATTTGTTTAAAAAACGGATGCATTTGTTTAAAAAATGGATGCATTCGTTAAAAACAACGAATGCATTCGTTAATACTGATTTTTGGTTCTGCACATGTCTAGTGATCCCTCAACATACGATGGTAATTCGTATGTTGAGGGATTTGTGCAATGTAAAAAAAGTAAAGTCCTACTCACCTGTCCCCGCTGCTCCCGATGGTGTCCCTGGGCCTCCGCTGGGCACTCCTGGTCTTCTCCGGTCCTCCGTTATCTGCCGCAAGGCCTTACTGGGCCTCCGTAGCGACATCATCATGTCGTTGCCGCACGCCGTTCCTATTGGATGACGGGACGATGTCAGAGGGAGACCCGTATGAAGGCCCCGGACCAGCCCAGGACCCACCGGAGGAAGGCCCGGAGCAGCGCGGAAAGGTGAGTGAACCTGCCCGGGCTGCTTCAACTGCTATCCGGCAGCAGCTTAAGCATTATGCGCTGCCGGATAGCAGTTGATGTATGGCCCCGACATTCGGTATACTGATAACGAATGCATTCGTTGTTCGTTAACATGCATATTCGTTATGCGTTAGTTAACGAATGCATTCGTTAACTGTATATTCGCATTCGTGTGCTTTTTCGGGATTTTGTCATTTTTTTTCTCGTGCATTTTTTTCGTAACGATCATCCTAAAACGGGAAAATTCGTTTTACGTGTTACGAAACAAATTGCACATGTCTACTTCCTGGTACATTTCAACTTAAGGAGAGAACCAAATCACAATTAAAATCTTATCAAATACACAATGCTTCCTGGGGAAACGCTAACCCTACTGCTCTCTCTCTTATCAGCTACACAAAGATACTGGCCCTCATTTACTTAGAAAATTGGGTTGTTAGTCTATCTTGCTTTCTTACCCGACTGCTTTTTATTATTATGTCACATCCTGTTTGTCGCACGTGGGTTTTGTTAGTTTTGGTTTCCAACTCCTCTGAGTCGTCGGGAAAAAATCCACAATAATACAACATATTTGGGTGGGAAACCTTTATAGATACGTTGGAAAGATCAGAAATGTCGGGTTACACCCCTTTTTCAGGTTTGGGAGAACCCACATTGAGAAAAAATGTTGCATCATGTCGCATGCAAAGATGCACCAAAAAAAAAACCACAAAAAAAGTTGAGTTTAGAATAGTAAAGGAGGGCCACTATCTTCCTGGTACATTTCAACTTAAGGAGAGAACCAAATCACACTTGAAATCTTATCAGCTTCACAACTAGAGATGAGCGAACTTTTCAAAAATTCGATTCGGCCAATTCTCTGAATTTCCCGGAAAAGTTTGTTTCGATCCAATTTATTTTGCGACAAATCTATTTAAAAAAAGGCTATTTCTAGCCTACATACAGCCTCTATAAGGGTATAGAACACTTTGCTGTGTTCTAAAACGCATATGGAGTGTGCTGGGTTAGTGAAATAATACTGTTATTCAGAATAAAATGCAGATTACCGGCATCGCTTTTAGAATCACTGCCGCACAGCAGCACAATGACAGAGCCTGATGGTGGCATCAATGTCAGGAGACCATATAGTGACTGAATGACAGCGTGGAGGTGTTGACAGCATGAGGAGACCATTTAGTGGCTAAATGGCTCAGCGTTGAGGTGTTGGCAGCATGAGGACACCATATAATGGCTGAATGACACAGCTTGGATGAGGCTGAAGCATGAGGACACCATATAGTGGCTCAATGACACAGAATGGAGGTGTTGGCAGCATGAGGACACCATATAGTGGCTGAATGGCACAGTGTAGAGGTGTTGGCAGCATGAGGACACCATATAGAGGCTCAATGACACAGAATGGAGGTGTTGGCAGCATGAGGACACCATATAGTGGCTGAATGGCACAGTGTGGAGGTGTTGGCAGCATGAGGACACCATATAGTGGCTGAATGACACAGCTTGGATGAGGCTGAAGCATGAGGACACCATATAGTGGCTGAATGACACAGAATGGAGGTGTTGGCAGCATGAGGACACCATATAGTGGCTGAATGGCACAGCGTGGAGGTGTTGGCAGCACGAGGACACCATATAGTGGCTGAATGACACAGCTTGGATGAAGCTGAAGCATGAGGACACCATATAGTGGCTGAATGACACAGCATGGAGGTGTTGTCAGCATGAGGAGACCCTATAGTGGCTTAAAGACACAGCATGGACATGTTGGCAGCATGAGGACACCTTATAGTGGCTGAATGACACAGCTTGGATGAGGAATGAGGCTGAAGCATGAGGACACCATATAGTGGCTGAATGACACAGCATGGAGGTGTTGGCAGCATGAAGAGACCATATAGTGGATGAATGGCACAGTCCGGAGTTGCCAGCAGCATGAGTAGGCACTAGGCCTTCACAATCCCTAAGATGAATTAAGAAATTTAAACCAAAGATTTTGGATAGCGGGTGCTACCTATGAGAAAATTTGAAATTCCCAGACCCAGGCCCAACAGCGGCATCAGTAACCCATATATTGCATGAATGACACAGCCTGGCGTTGGCTGATGCACGAGTACACACCAGGGCTACACAATCCCTCCAAAAAAACACCACAATTGAAAAAAATTTTGAGAAAGGTTTTGGATAGCGGGTGCTACCTATGAGAAAATGTTAAATTACAAGACCCAGGCCCCACAGCGGCATCAGTAACCCATATATTGCCTGAATGACACAGCCTGGAGTTGGCTGATGCACGAGTACACACCAGGGCTTCACAATCCCTCCAAAAAAACACCACAATTTTAGAAATTTTTGAAAAAGGTTTGTGCTACCCATGAGAAAATTTGAAATTAACAGACCCAGGCCCAGCAGCGCCATCATTTTTTTATTTGAAATTTAAAACAACCTTTGCATGTCCCGGAACCCCAGCGTGTGGGTACGAAGGACCAAATGTAAAAAGCCCCCACAGGGTTCATGTAGCCGTGAGATTTAGGCGAAACGTCTCCATTGCCCTGACCGGCCATTGTTTCCAAGACTTCTCGCCAAGGCAAACCATGTGAAGAAAAGCGTGACACCGCTGTGACCTGCACACATGGAAGGGCCACTGAGACTTGTCCGGGCTGTGGAGGCGAAGTAGCACACCGTCGCAGGTCCAACGGGCTGACAGAGTGTAGCAGGAAGCAGCATTGAGTACACACCAGGGCTTCAGAATCCCAAAGAAAAAACAACCATTTTAAAAATAATTTTAAGAATATTTAGGACAGCGGGTGCTACCTATATGTTGCATGAATGATACACCCTGGAGTACACACTAGGGCTTCACAATCCCTCAAAAAAAACACAACAATTGTAGGAATTTATGAAGAAGACTTATGGATAGCGGGTGCTACCTATGAGAAAATTTGAAATTCCCAGACCCAGGCCCAGCAGTGCCATCAGTAAACCATATATTGCCTGAATGACACAGGCTGGAGTTGGCTGATGCATGAGTACGCACCAAAGCTTCACAATCCCTAATAAACAAGACAAAAAATTTTGACAAAAAATTTTAACGGAAATTTAGGACAGCGAGTGCTCTCTATATATTACCAGAATGACGCAGCCTGAAGTTGGCTGCAGCATGAGGAGACCATTGAAATGTGTGATTTTTTGGGGGGAAATTTAAATCAAAATTTGTGTCCCGGACCCAGCTGTGTGGGTACAAAGGACCTTATCTCACAAGCACCCACAGGGCTCATGTGGCCGTAAGATGTAGGCGCAACGTCTCCATAGCCCTGACCGGCCATTTTTGTTTTTTGTACCTTTGTTTAAGAACAAGCGCATATCCAAGAGTCCAGAAGACTCTATAATGCAGGACGGTGGACCACCAAAAGACATTCTTCTATAAAAGAATTTTTTATAAAATAAAGAAGCAGAGTTCATCCCTCTGTGTATTTTTTATGAAAATTTTACTTAAAAAATCACACGCAACAATCGTCCAATGGTGTAATGGTCAGTATTGTGGAAGATTCAAGTTTAACCCCATACATTGCACCATAAATGTTGAAATTTTAATTAAGCATGTATGTGTGCATTTCAAAAATCCTAAAATTAAAGGCCCAAGCCCAGAAGCATCAGGAAGTCAAGTACTTCCTGAAAGACACAGGAGCAGGCAGGAGTAGGCATCAGCAGTACCCAAGAGGCTTTAATAACCCCTTACATTGCACAATCACTCGCGAGATCGAGCAATAACAGGTGTGTTATGCCCTCAGATGTCCGGGGCTGTACGCGCGCTACACTGAACGGACGAGCTTGTGTCTATCTTTCACCGACAGGTGCGGGTAACCCGCTGAACCCCCTTTGCGATAGGGATCAGGGATTGCAATTATTTGCTAGGAAAGAAGAATCAAAACTAAGCGCCGGTCATAAGCTCAGGTTCATTAAGTCCCTGCCCTTTGTACACACCGCATGTCTCTACTACCGATTGGATGGTTTAGTGAGGTCCTCGGATCGGCCCCGGCGGGGCAGGAGAAGGCCCTAGCAGAGCGCCGAGAATTTAAAGATTATTGTTGAAATTAGCATTAAGCATGTATTAGCTACTGCTAAACTTCCAAAAATTTAAGGCCCAAGGCCTGAGGCATCAGGGAGGCAATTATTTCCTGAAAGACACAGAATGAGTCAGGAGCAGTCATTCGCAGTACCCAAGAGGGTTTCATAACCAACCCCTTACATTTAAAGATCAATGTTGAAATTTGCATTAAGCATGTATTTAGCTACTGCAAAGCATCCAAAAATTGAAGGCCCAAGGCCTGAGGCATCAGGGAGGCAAGTAGTTCCCGAAAGATACAGAATGAGTCAGGAGCAGTCATTCGCAGTACCCAAGAGGATTTCATAACCATCTTCTTACATTTAAAAGTCAATGTTGAAATTTGCGTTAAGCATGTATTTGGCTACTGCTAAACATCCAAAAATTGAAGGCCCAAGGCCTGAGGGCAGGGAGGCAAGTAGTTCCTGAAAGACACAGAATGAGTATGGAGCAGGCATTCGCAGTACCCAAGAGGGTTTCATAACCCCTTACATTTAAAGATCAATGTTGACATTTGCATTAAGCATATATTTAGCTACTGCTAAACATCCAAAAATTAAAGGCCCAAGGCCAGAAGCATCAGTGAGGCAAGTAGTTCCTGAAAGACACAGGATGAGCAAGGAGCAGGCAATCGCAGTACCCAAGAGGGTTTCCTAACCAACCCCTTACATTTAACGAAGAATGTATTTAGCTACTGCTAAACGTTCAAAAATTAAAGGCCCAAGGCAAGAAACCTCAGTGAGGCAAGTAGTTCCTGAAAGACACAGGAGGAGCAAGAAGCAGGCAATCGCAGTACCAAAGAGGGTTCCATAACCCTAATTGATAACTCAAGAGGGTTTCATAACCAACCATAATTGGGAAATGTTGGTGTAGCAGCTTGGTCAATCTACTCTGATGCATCTGGTATTTGTGGCTGGAAATCCTGGCTGATCCATCCCTGATTCATCTTGACAAACGTCAGTCTCTCCACATTTTTGGTGGACAGACGAGTTCGCCTTGGGGTGACTATGGCCCCAACCGCACTAAATACCCGCTCTTATGGCACACTACTGGCCGGGCAGGACAGCTATTCCAGGGCAAACTCTGCTAGTTGTGGCCATAAATCAAGTTTGGCTGCCCAGAAGTCCAGCGGATCTTCAATGGTTGTTGGCATGGCCATGTCAAGGTATGCCAGCACCTGCTGGTTCAGGTCCTGCTCCATGTCTACCTGCTGCTGATGAGTTGCTTCACTATGCGGGTGAAGAAAGCTACTCATCAGCAACTGTAGACTCAGGCTGCTGCTGATTGAGCTGGTACTGCTCCTCCCACCACTCCACTCCCCAGCAGCCATGGCAGTGGAAGGTGAGCGCAGAGGGCCCCCCGAGTCAGACCTGCGAGTGGATGGACCATGTGGCCGATAGGCATCAGCCAACTGACTACGTAGAATGTCTCTGTAGTAGGTCAGTTTGTCCTCCCTCTCAGTGGGTGTAAAAAAGGCCCCCATTTTGGGACGGTACCGAGGGTCTAATAAGGTGGAGATCTAGAAGTCACCCCGCTGACGAATTTTGACAATTCGGGGGTCACTACGCAAGCAACTGAGCATGCATCGTGCCATTTGCGCCAGTGACTCGGAGGGACTACCTGCCTCCATCTCCACTGCATACTGCCACGGTGTGTCTGGGTCCTCTTTCTCAACTTCCTCATAACCCTCAAGCTCCTCATACTCCTCCTCTCCTGTCCAAAGACTAGAAACACCGGCCATCTCATACAACCTAAACTGTGCTCTGCTCTGCCCTTCATCCTCCTTCAGTTCAGCCCCCACAGGGCTCATGTAGCCTTGAGATGTAGGCACAACATCTCCATTGCCGTGACCAGCAATGGTTTCAATCATTTGTTGTAGGAAATGTAGGAGTGGAATTACGTCGTTCATGGCTTAATCCAGGCGACTCACAAATAATGTGGCTTCCTCAAAGGGCCTCAGCAAAAGGCAGGTGTCACGTATGAGCTGCCACTGGTTCACATTGAAGTTACACAGGGGAGTACTCCTATCTGCTTGGATCATCAAGAAATCTGTGATGGCTTTTCTTTGTTCGTATAGTCTGTCCAACATATGGAGGGTGGAATTCCAACATGTGGCAACGTCACAAATAAGACTATGTTGTGGGATACCGTTCTGACGCTGCAACTCAAGGAAGGTGTGCTTGGCGGTGTACGAGTGGCTGAAGTGCATGCACAGTTTCCTTGCCATTTTCAGGATGTTTTGCAAATGGGGTGAAGACTTGAGGAAGTTCTTGATAACCAGGTTCAACACATGTGCCATGCAGGGCGCATGTTTCATACTTCCTTGTCGCAGCACGGACACGATGTTCTTCCCGTTGTCTCTGACCATGGTTCCCATTTCCAGATTTCGTGGAGTAAGCCATACTCGGATTTCTTACGAATGAACTTTAGCAGTTCCTCCCCTGTGTGACTCTGTTCGCCAAGGCAAACCATGTGAAGAACAGCTTGACACCGCCGTGCCCTACACACATGGTACGATGAATGGCCACCGAGATTTGGACATGCAGTGGAGGCTGAGGACACGGTGGAGCATGAGGAGACGGCGTCGCACACTGTAACAGGACCAACTGCCTGTGAGCGAGAGCGTGGAGGAGGAAGCGGTGTGACCTGTCCAAGTTGCTGTTGTGGCTGTGCAGGAACCACATTTACCCAGTGAGACGTAAAAGACAAGTATTGTCCCTGCCCGTAGTTACAGCTCCACACGTCGGCGCTGCCGTGCAGTTTTGAACAAACCGACAGGCTCAAGGACTGGCCCACCTTCTCTTGTACAAAACTTATGCAGGGCTGGTACTGCCTTCTTTACAAAGAAATGATGGCTTGGGACTCTCCACCTCGGCTCGGCACAAGCCATCAATTCTCTGAAAGGTGCAGAGTCCACCACTTGAAAAGGGAGGGACTGCAACACCAGCAATTTGGACAGGAGCACATTCAACTTCTGCGCCGTTGGATGAGTGGGCGCATACTGTTGTCTCTTGGACATGGCTTTGAAGATGGATTGTTGGCGAAATGGCTGACTAAAAGCGGGAGAAGCAGGAGCGACAGAAGGAGGGTTTGACACACAGCTCCCTTCGGCTGAGGTGGTGGAGCCTTGGCTGGATGAAGGAGGGAGCGGATGGCCACTGGGTGATGCAGCAGGCTGGACCACTACATCGGAGCCACGGTTCTCCCAGGCCGCTTTATGGTGGCGAAAATTGAGTTCACGCAGGGCCGTGGTGCCGACATTGGGACCCTAGCCACGCTTCACCTTCTGCTGACAGATCTTGCATGTGGCTACGTGAACCTCCTCCGGATGCCTTATGAAAAACTTCCACACCGCCGAGTAGCTGATTTTCCCACTAGCAGTCCGCACTAATTGACTGCTACTGGCGGCGTCTCCAGGAACCCCTGTTCCACTACCTGCCGGAAAGGTAGGCTGCCGCGAAGCAGGTGGTCTCCCCCGGGCACGTTTGGCTCCTGAATTTCCACTACTGCCACCACGCTGGCTGCCAACCGTGCTACCGCCTTGCTGCCTCAAGGGAAACCTGCAACTCTCTTCTCCCAATGATTATGAAGCCCCTTCTGCACCCGGCTCCCAATTGCGATCGGCTTCATCATCATCAACAGTTGTGTGCACGTCACTGATGCCCTCCTCAGGTTCCCCAACAGTGTCTGCTTCAGGACCCTGAACACTTGCAACACTGCCTCCCACGTCACTCGCCGCATCACTACTTGGCCGCCTAGCGGAGCAAGCGGCGCATGTCTCCTCCACTTCTTGGCTGTCCAGTAGCTGCTGACTGTCCTCTATTGGATCGTCCTCAGTAAATAGTGGAGCTGAACCCACAGCATAAGATACTTCTTTAGGAAAGGGAACAGCATAGGACAAGGGCAATGGGAGGTCAAGGACTGCTCCCGGGCCATGCCAACTGAGGGTTGTGTCTGAGGAACCCACCAACTGTTGACTGGGGGTGTCAGATGTCACTTGTGATTATGTGGATGAGCTTGTTAACCAATCGGCGACGGCAGATGGGTTGCTGGTGGAGACACGACCGCTGGCTGATAACAGGAGCACAGGCCTCTCGCTGTGACTCCTGCTGCCACTCGCCCCAAGTCTGCTGCCAACTCTGCCTGAAGTATTTAGGCCTCTGCCACTCCTCTGTGCATGTCCTGGCACTTCTCTACCTGACATACTTAGTGTGTTTATGAGGGTATTACAATACGCTACACTACTATTTAAACAGTATTTGTCTAGAACAGCAGCAGGTGATTACTTATGGCTGTCCTTGAACAGTATGTAGGCCCTTGACAGATTAACAGGTACTAGATGGTACAATACTTGGATGTACCTATGCGGTATGCACTGATGAGGGCAGTAATATGCCTAACTATTAGCAGAAAAAACTCTGTGTTTTTGTAAAATGCCAGCTGGTAGATACTATTGTTTGGACTTTGACGATTTGGAGCACCTTGACAGATTAACAGGTACTAAATGGTACAATACTTGGATGTACCTATGCGGTATGCACTGATGAGCAGAAAAAACTCTGTATTTTTGTAAAACACCAGCCGGTGGATACTATTGTTTGGACTTTGACGGTTTGGAGCACCTTGACAGCTACTAAATGGTACAATACTTGGATGTACGTATGCGGTATGCACTGATGAGGGCAGTAATATGCCTAACTATTAGCAGAAAAAACTCTGTATTTTTGTAAAACACCAGCCGGTGGATACTATTGTGTGGACTTTGACGGTATGGAGCACCTTGACAGCTTAACAGGTACTAAATGGTACAATACTTGGATGTACGTATGCGGTATGCACTGATGAGCAGAAAAAACTCTGTATTTTTGTAAAACACCAGCCGGTGGATACTATTGTTTGGACTTTGACGGTTTGGAGCACCTTGACAGCTACTAAATGGTACAATACTTGGATGTACGTATGCGGTATGCACTGATGAGGGCAGTAATATGCCTAACTATTAGCAGAAAAAACTCTGTATTTTTGTAAAACACCAGCCGGTGGATACTATTGTTTGGACTTTGACGGTATGGAGCACCTTGACAGCTTAAGAGGTACTAAATGGTACAATACTTGCATGTACCTATGCGGTATGCACTGATGAGGGCAGTTATATATGCGTAATTATATGCAGAAAAAACTGTTTAAAAAAAAAAAAAACAGCCGGTGAATAGTATTGTTTGGACTTGCACAGTATGTAGCCAGTCCCTTGACAGATTAACAGGTACAAAATGGTGCAAATGCACTACAGTCCACTGAACAATCACGTATTTCGGAACAGCAGCAGAACCCAACAGTGCAGCACCACAAAAAAAAATCCAGGGATTAAACCCTAAATTGCACTCTGTCACACAATTCTGAGCAGCAGAAGTTTTGTGGAGCAAACAAAAATAAACTCAATTGGGCTGAACAAGGAGGAGATAAGATGCTTCAGAAAGTTCAGGCAGCTTGGAGATCTGTATGAGGCAGCTGACAGCCCCTCTCTGCTGCAATGCTCAATAACGTGAATAGGAGGTTTAGCAATCAATGATCCTTCTCAGTTTAACAGCACAGCACTCTGCACTCCTGCCTTTCCCTAATGCTGATGTGACTAGCAGTTGCAGTGTAACGCTGTGGTATGAGTTATTCACACACACGCAGTCCCGTCCTCTCCATCTGAGTGCATAGATTAAATGAAGAGAGGCAACATGGCCGCCGATTATATAGGGGCTGTGACATCACAGGGGTCAGTGAATACTGATAGGCTACATCTCACATGTGATTCAGGGTCAGCCCGCCTACCTTCATTCCCGCTCTCCCATAATCACCTGCCCCATGTACTCACATGTGGATCCGCCATCTTAGGTCCCCAATAGCCTGGAACGCTGTAAAATTGAGTTTAATGAAGCGATTTGCGTGATATTCGTATTCATTGCGAATCAAATTTTTCATGAAATTTGTAACGAATTCGGGTTCGTGAACTTCGATTCGCTCATCTCTATTCACAACCCTAACCCTGACCGAAAAACCCAAACCCTAACCAAAAATCCTAACCCTACTGCCCTCACTCTTGAACATTTTTTCTCAACGAGTGCATCAAAAGACATGCAAAATCTTGTAGACTAAGCAATGCTTCATTGAAAAAATATATATTTGGAAACCAAAACATGCATAGGACTACTTTTTCTCTCATATTTATTGATTTTTGAGAAGATAGGAAAAACACTAATAATTTGATAGGCTGTATAATACATCCATGATTCTTCATTGGGGAAAAAATAAACCTTAACCCTAACTGGTAATACAATACTTAACATGATGACTCGAAACATATCAAAGATACTATCATCCTGGTACATTTCAACTTAACGAGAGGACCAAATGATACTTAAAACCTCATCAGCTACACAATCCTTCCTGGGGAAACTCTAACCCTAACCCTAACCCTACTGCTCTGACTCTTAAACGTTTCTTGTAGGCTATGCAATGCTTCATTGAAAAAAATATATCTTTGGAAACACAAACATGCATAAGAATATTATTTATCTCATATATATTTATTCTTGAGAAGAAAGGGAAAAAAAACAAATAATTTAATAGGCTGTATGATACTTTACTGAGACTAGATATTATGTACCCTAACAGGTAATAGAATACTAACTATGAGGACAATAATTCTATGAAAGATGCAATCTTCCTGGTAAACTTAAGGAGAACAACAAATGACATTTAAAATCTTATAAGCTACGCAATTCTTTATTGGGAATAAAATAAACCTTAAGGGTATGTTCACACTGAGGAAATGGGGCGGAAATCACGCTGAAGATTTCCACCCCAAAATACAGGTTTTTTTCCGCTCAGAATTAGCAGCAATTCCGCACGGAAATGCAGGTTTCATGTGGAGGAGGAGAAGAGGATATATGTATTTTTTTTATTCATAAATACTCCTCTTTTTTTCATGCAGAGATTCCGCTTGGAAATGCTTGTGACTGAAAAAAAAATAACATTGATCTCTATGGGAGAACGATGCTGATTCCGCCTGAAAGAAAGAACATGTTCTTTCTTCAAGCGGAACACACTTCCTCGTCAGAATTCTGCTTGGGGAAATTCTGTACAACTCTATGGGGTTTTCACTGCTGAATGATATGGTGAGGAAAAAGCGAGCAGAATTACTCGGGGATATTCCTCTCTAATTCCTCCATATGAACATACCCGAACAGATAATACAATACTTAACATCATGTCATGAACCATATCAAAAATACAATCTTCCTGGTACATTTCAACTTAAGGAGAGAAACAAATCACATTTAAAATCTTATCAGTTACACAATCCTTCCTGGGGAAAGACCCTAACCCTTGTTTGTAGGATGTAGGCTGATTATGGTATTGTATTTACTTAACCATTAGTATTTTTTTTTTGTCCTTTGGGCTTTTTTCACCTTTGTTGGTATTCTAGTTCTATTCATGTAGGATGAAATAATGGTGTGGCCCACCCTCTCTGTCACATGATTGTGCAAAGCAGGCAAGGCTTTCTTTGCAAAATAATGGCAACTAGGTATGTGCCACCTGGGCACTAGTGTTGGGTGTGAATATTCACACTTCTAATTTTTATCGCGAATATCCCAAACTCACGAATAATGCGAAAATATTCACTTTTTTCCACATATGCGCATATTCCCATATGTGAATATTCCCACATTCCTTCTTTTCACTTGTGGGCAATTATAATGATGCAAATACACTTGTCAGAGGTTATCAACAACATCCCTAGCAACCAATAGTAAATTTGCCCACCCCCTCACTATTTTCTTCCTCAATTACGCGAATACGCAAATATTCGCATATGCGAATATAACGAATACGCCATATTTGCGAATATAAGACGAATATTCGTCTAGATATTCACAAAATATTGCAAATTCGAATATGTGCAATGCCGGTCATCACTACTGGGCACACCCCATTAGTTGCCTGAAGGCTGAGGAGTCAACAAGATGATACGTGACCACCTGCGCCACCAACAGTTTTGCCAGGTGCGAATTGAGACACACTACAACAGGGTGAACGGACAATACTCTTATTTGGAGGACATGGACTTTGGAGGCAAATCCCGAAAATGGGCTGCCTGTGGTCGAGGCCTGGCTGTTATACAGTTGGCAGGGATCTAAAAGATTATCAGTAGCAGCAGCAGTGTTTTCCTGATGTTGTGGGGCATCTCGATCGTCTCACGTACCGTTAGCGGCTGTAGTGACACTCCATATGTCTACATAGAGATGTAGTATCTATAGTCGGACCCTAGCCATGGCTTACTTTCTGTTTGCAGAGACAATATTGTTCCAAGTTCTCTGCATCAGGTAAGGTAGAAAAGAAATTCCTCACAGCAGAATACCTGACAGGGACTGTACCACCTGACTGTGCCCCTCCCCTGGAAGTTTTTTTTGTATAGAACCTGAACTTGTAGAGGCATCACCATCACCTGAGCTCATCAGACCAGCAGTCCTATGCCTGTTACATTTCACAGGTTTTCTTCCCCTACCTCGGCTATGCTCTTCTTTTCTGCCACTGCCACTACTCTTCTGCTTTGAACAGGTCAGCTCCTCCTCAACTGGTTCCCACGTCCTGTTCCAGGTCAAACCCCCCCCCCCCCAAAGGACGAGGGGGCCCTCCCTCCGTCTGGAGAAGAAAAGGTTTAGTCTCAAGGGGCGACACTCCTTCTTTACCATAAGAACTGTGAACTTATGTAACAGTCTACCTCAGGAACTGGTCACAGCAGGAAAAGGTAACAGCTTTAAAACAGGGTTAGATACTTTCCTGGAACAAAATAACATTAATGCTTATGAAGAAATATAAAATCCCATCCCTTCCCCAATATCGCGCCGCGCCACACCCCTACCCTTCAATTCCCTGGTTGAACTTGATGGACGTATGTCTTTTTTCAACCGTACTAACTATGTAGCTATGTAACATGACATTATCCTCAACATCAAACATTTTATCATCCATAACACTCCTCTCTTCATGAACTTCTTGGGCTCTCTGCTTCCCTCCAGCATAACCACCATGCCTACCACCACCAGTCCCATTTGTGCTACGCTCAGCCAATTATTCCACCCCCGCACCTCGGCAACACACTCCAAAGCTTGACTCTCCTCAAACAATTCCTCCTCGTGGCTAGTGCTATCCTTCTGTGTAGCAGTAGGAGGGAGAGGCAAAGTCAGAGATGAGGAAACACAGTAGAAATGGAGGAATCCACTGACAGGTCACTGTCATATTGTCAGAATTCTCTGCCCCCATCGTAATACTCATGTAGTCCAGAAAAGCTGGATCATCTGCAGAAACCAAATAGCCTTTGGCAAGCAGTGAGAACTTGAAATGGCTAGGTACTAGGTTAGGGTGGTTTCACACCACGTTTTGTACTTACGGTTCCCGTATACGGCTGGGAGGAGGGGGCGGGGCTTAATCGGTCGACCACGTTTTTGCCTGCGGTCAGGAAACCGCATACAGCCGAAAACGCAGCCGACCGGAGGCTGCGGTTCACTCCGGTCGGCTCATAGACATGCATTACATACATACAGTTCCCCTATACGGCTGAGTGTGGGCGCCGTGATTAGGCCCCGCCCCCTCCTCCCAGCCGTATACGGGAACGGTAAGTACAAAACGTGGTGTGAAACCACCCTTAGTCTTCACAGGGCAAATCTGTGTCACATGGATGCCCTTTTTACTTTGCTGCTATCTCACAACTAGTAAGATGCAATAGGTGTTTGATGAAACCAATAATAATCAAGAAGAATGTGTTCACAGGACAAACCCATGTGAAATGCATGCTCTTTTAACTTTGCTGCTATCGCATAAATAAGTACAGACACTACATTAGAGTATATTAGCGATGTAACAGGTGTTTGATGAAACCAATAATATTCACAAATATGTCTTCTCAGGGAAAATCTGTGTCAAATGCATGCCATTATTTCCTTGCAGCTAACCTGCATTTAGGAAGACATAATAGGTGCTTGACAAAGCCATTAATATTCACAAAAATTGTGTTCATAGGGCCGATGTGTGACATGCATGCCATTTTTACTTTGCTGCTATTTAACAAGATGGAAGGAAACCTGTAGTAAATGTTTGAAAACATGTATTGAACTGTTGATTGGTAATGATGGAAAGACCATAGAAATTAGAGGGTCAGATTGATTGCTTGAAGAAAAAGATACAAAAAAAGACCTCAACTCCTAGGGGGAGATTTATCAAAACCTGTGCAAAGGAAAACTTGCCCAGTTGCCCATAGCAACCAATCCGATTGCTTATTTCATGTTGCAGAGACCATGACTGTTGTAGAGGTTAAGAATGAAAGAAGCAAGCGGATTGGTTGCTATGGGCAACTTTTCCTCTGGACAGGATTTGATAAATCTCCCCCCTAGTGTTTGAAAAAATTTAAATGTGATCTAGATGTGATTTCCCTAAATGGAAGGGTGAAATCCAGAGTAAGAAAGTTGAAAAGTTGATATATATATATATATATATATATATATATATATATATATATATATATATAAACAATCTGACAATGTTAACCCCAGTGTATACAGCTGGTGCAACAAGGTGGAGATGGATATCCTTCTATACACAGCTCCCAGGGAGGGGATTTATTAGGCAGAGGTTTGTACAAGGTGAGAGCAGAGGAACCACCCCCAAGGGCCAACCATCAAAGCAGGCGACCAGAGGTTCAAAGACCCGGGTTTACATCAGAAGCGCCAAGAGAACCTGAAGTACATAACCTCTCTGATCAACTGTTTACAGAGGATCAGATGAGAGTAATGGAAAAGGGTCTAACATTCTCACCAACAGATGATTATGATTTATTTTTTAAATGACCAAAGAACCATTTATCTAATCATAAGTTTTTATTAAAGAGGTATCTGGGTCACAGTCACAGCGCTACTGCCGTGATCCGAACATCTGTAATGGTGGACGGAGGTCCCCTCACCTGCCTCCGTCCGTCTCCCGGCATCTTCTGCTCTGGTCTGAGATTGAGCAGGCCAGAGCAGGAAATAGCCGATAATACTGATCAGTGCTATGTCGTATGCATAGCACTGAACAGTATTAGCAATCAAATGATTGCTATAGATAGTCCCCTATGGGGACATTCAAATTGTGAAAAAAACAAGTAGAAAAATGTAAAAATAAAAAGTAAAGAAAATGTAAAAAATCCCCTCCCCCAATAAAAATGAAAATTGTCCGTTTTTCCCATTTTACCCCCAAAAAGCGTAAACGTTTTTTTAATAAACATATTTGGTATCTCCACGTGGGTAAATGTCCGAACTATCAAAATATAATGTTAATGATCCCCTACGGTGAACGGTGTAAACGTAAAAAATAAAAAAAATATCCAAAAATGATGCTTTTTTGTCACATTTTATTCAAAAAATTATAATAAAAAATGATATAAAAGTTTCATAAATGCAAATGTGGTATCGATAAAAAGTACAGATGATGGGGCAAAAAATGAGCCCTCATACCGCCCTATATACGGAAAAATGAAAAAGTTAGAGGTGGTCAAAATAGGGCGATTTTAGATTACTGATTTTGTACAAAAAGTTTGTGTACCGTTTAAAAAAATCTAAAAGTATCTAGCCATGGGTATCATTTTATTCATATTGATCCACAAAATAAAGAACACATATAATTTTTACCGTAAATTGTACAGTGTGAAAACGAAAGCCTCCAAAATTGTAGTTTTCATTTAAATTTCCTCCCTAAAAAAATATTTTTTGGGTTCGCCATACATTTTATGGTAAAATGAGAGGTTTCATTACAAAGTACAATTGGTCACGCAAAAAACAAGCCCTTATATGGGTCTGTAGATGGAAATATAAAAGAATTATGGATTTTAGAAAGCGAGGAGGAAAAAAACGAAAATATAAAAGTAAAATTGGTCTGGTCCTTAAGGTGAAAATGGGCATGGTCCTTAAGGGGTTAATGCACTTTCTATCCTCACTGCAGGATAATGATATGAATGATAGACTTATCAGCATGTTTAGTTACAAAGAAATTGAGTTTTTAGATTTACAAATATTTGTTGATGTCAACACTGACATACATTGAAAAAAGACTTCAGTCAATGCCGATTCATCTCATCCACTGCACATTATTATCCTGAAGGGGCAATTTGGTTTAAACAAATAAATATTTATTTTAGAAGGAAACAAAATGGATACAATTGCTCCAGACAGTTTAAATGAAAGTCTGCACATCATTCTTATAGGGGGTTAAATATGTTTTTATTTTATTTTATTTTTTATTTTTTTTTCATTGTTTTGTTTTTATTTTTATTTTTTTGTGTGTTTTATTTTTTTTATTTTTTTTTTATTTTTTTTATGTTTTTTTTATTTTTTTTTAGATTTTTTTTTTTTTTCCCCCTTTACTTTTTTTCTTGATTTTTCTAGAGCTATCCGAATTTCTGCTGAGGTGAGTCCAGATGACCATTCCCAATTCACGGTGAGTTGTCCTCAGCATAATGAAATGGACCTAAAGAAAAAGACAGAGCATCAATGATAATATATTATGACAGATTAACAAATCATGATTTATAATAGATATGTTTCCTTTTTCTGCTATAGTGGTATATATATATATATATATATATATATATACTGCAATTATTTTTGGGCAAGTGAGTGGTGTATAAAAAAATATGGGGGTGGGTATCGGTTGTGTATGGGGAAATATATATATATATATATATATATATATATATATATATTTATTTTGTATTGACCCCTTAAGGATGAAGGGTGTACCTGTACGCCCTCATCCTGCTCACCTTCTATAATGCGGAGTCAGGAGCTGATAGCTATCAGGACCCGTGGCTAAACTGGACATCACCGATCGCAGTGATGTCCGGCATTTAAAAAAAAAAGAAAAACTTTCCTGGCAGCTCAGCTGAGCTGAGCTGATTGGGACCACTGCGGTAAAACTGCGGTGTCCCGATCAGCTTAGAGGATGGCGGAAGGACCCTGCAGTCACGGTCTGCAGGCTGGAGCAGCAGAGCACCGATAACACTGATCAATGCTATGCTATGGCATAGCATTGAATAAACAGTGTATGCAATAGGAAGATTGCATGTAACTTCAGATTACAGCACAAAAAAATGAGCCCTCAGATGCGGAGAAATAAAAAAGTTATAGGGGTCAGAAGATGAAAATTTTGAACATAAATTTTCAAATAAAATACAACCTAAATAAATAAGGAATCCGTTTTAACCTTATGGACCTACAGAATAAATATAAGGTGTAATTTTTACAGAAAATTGCACTTTGTAGAAGCCCAAAAAATTTACAAAATGGCGTGTTTTTTCTTTTCTTTTTCTTTTTTCATTTTTGCCCCACAAATATATTTTTCTGGTTTTGCCGTTGGTTTTGTGGGGAAATGATTGATTGTATTACAAAGTAAAATTGGTGGTGCAAAAAAACAAGCCTTCATATAGGTCTGTAGGTGAAAAATAAAAAGTTATGATTTTTAGAAGGTGTGGAAGTAAAAACTAAAGTGCAAAAATAAAAAATGGCCTTAAGGGGTTAACATCGGTGTTAATTAGGGTAGAGGATACTTCCAGGTTTCTTCATTTAATTTACATCTTTTCAGTTTCACATATGAATAAAATAGTACAATAGTATTATTGTTCTTGTAACTGTTGCATTGCACGCATGATTAATTTACACTCGATGATTGTATTAATTATGTATAATATTAAATATTAAATTGAAATACTTTTTGCACAATTTTTTTGTATATTCTTTTGAACTTTTCTGCTAAGTTGCCGGGAATTATATATATATTTTTCTACTCACTGCAATCAACTTTAATTGCAGCGTCTAAGGGGTTAATGCCGAACATCATTGTGATCGGTGATGTCAGGCATTAGACATGGGTCCCACCAGCTGATAGCTGCCAGGACCACCCTGCTATGACACGCAAATAAAAATATGGTCTTGGAGGTGCTGCTCAAGAAGTTGTTACAAAACCAAGGACTCAGGCCAGCACAGGACAATAGATTATTTATTTTTGACAATATAGACGACGCGTTTTGACACACAAACAGTGCGTTCCTCAGGTCCAATTATACAATGCTATAGAAACAAATATAAAACTATTCAAATTGCTGATAGAGAATACTCCGTATTCTCTTTCTGCAATGGGAATAGTTTTATATTTGTTTCTATATCATTGTATAATTGGACCTGAGGAAGGCACTGTTTGTGTGCCGAAACACGTCGTCTGTATTGACATAAATAAATTATCTATTGTCCTGTGCTGGCCTGAGTCCTTGTTTTTTTTTTGACAAATCCTTGATCAGCACCTCCAAGACTGTATTTTCTTCTTGTTATTTGCATATCCTTGTTGGTCTCCTCACGGGAGTCCAGGACCGGTCCCAGTGCAGCAGCCACACCTATACTCACCTTGTCTACACCCAAACATATCTCTGTAAACCACGACTCCCAGAAGCCGTGGATCATAGTGCCTTTACCCAACAGGTTAGTATATCACTTAGGTGTGGTGGAGGGTTCACACCAAGTTGATATACACTACAAGGGAGCGCCCCCTGTTTTCTCTTTTTTGTAATCTCTTCCAATATCGGCCTGCTATGACACAAGGACAGCTCCTGAGCCCAAGTCATAGAAGGGGAGCGGCCGCAGGGCGTACAGGTAAGCCCTGCGTCCTTAAGAGGTTGAAACATATTACTGAATGTTACTTGTGGTGTGAATACATTAATGACAGTAAAGTATTATCTTTTATGGGAGTGCAGAGACTAAACTTGCAGGATGTTCAAGACAATGAAAAAAAGCTCAGAAACTTAGAAGCTCGTTGGATATTAAGAATGAAAGCCCAGGAAAATGCAGGCTGGAGCAGCAGACCACCTATAACACTGATCAATACCCATACACCTTTCGCCCCAACAGGTCAAAAATCTTAATCATTCCAGTACTTATCAGCTGCTGTATTCCCCAGAGGAAGTTCTTTTCTTTTTGAATTTATTTTCTGTCTGATCACAGTGCTCTCTGCTGAAACCTCTGTCCATGTCAGGAAGTGTCCAGAGCATGAACAAATTCCCATAGCAAACCTATCCTGCTTTGGACAGTTCCTGATGTTTTTATTACAAAAGCATATCTACTGCAGGTAATGTTGATTCCCACTTCACATTTGTATTTGGATATGTAATTAGCATTATTTTTCATCTGATCCTCCATTTTTGTATGTTACCATTTTACCTTTATTATCAGGCCCAAACTTGCCATTCTGTGCACCGGATTTTGCCCATTGGGCCGGGCCACCCACAGGCCCACCCAGTCCAAAACAAATTTAACTATAAGTGCGTCTATCAGATCCACCTATAGTTAAATGCAGGGCTCAGCTGATTGACAGAGCTAAGAGCTATTGGCTTCTTGCCCTGTCAATCACTCTTGAGGCTGTCTGCGATATGCAGGCAGCCAACAAGAGGCCCGAGTGTCCATCCTCTATGCTCTATGCTCCAGCGCAGGAGTGAAGTTATCATCATGTGCCGAAGCACAGAGCGGAGGAGAATGCAAGAAGAAAGGCCCTGCTGAGGAGCCAGGGGAGTATAGTTTTGTTTGTCTTTTTAACTTAACATTAGTGGCTGCACTAAAGGAGGCTGCTACACTAAAGGGGGCTGCTGCACTAAAGGGGGCTGCTGCACTAAAACTTCCTAAAAAGGGCTGCTACCATGTACATGGGACTACTGCCTACAAGGTGTAAACAATTTTATAGGAAGCTGTTATTTCCTAAAAGGAGAAACAATCTACAGGGGGAGCTACCTACAGGAGACACCTATCTACAGGGGTACCTACCTACTCAGGGCACCTGCATAAAGGGGGAAACTACATGAAGGGGCCTGTATACCTACTGAAGCGACCCAACTAATGGGGGGGGAGGACAAACCTACTCTTTCCCAACACACTTATCTTCCCTTTTTACTGTGTAGGACACTAAGAGGGTTATAATGACTGTTTGGAAAAGTGCATTTCCTAAAAATGTCTGTTGATGAAGAATTACTATTTGTCTGGCAATGTAGAAAATTCTGGGTATTCACATTGAGAAGTATTCCAGAACCCACAGATATAGCCACCACCATCATTTGAAGTTCTCTACTGTATCCATGGTGTACTACACAATGTCATACAATGGATTCAATGTCACCACACAGTCAGTGGCGCACTGTTTTATCTTTATGTTCCGCCACCATACTGTAGCTGGCATCCGCTACCTCTGTAAACATGCATGTTAGTTATACATTACTGAAATGTGTAGAGCTGCAGATTAAGGCCGTATTTATAGATCGTGCTGCCCTGGCCACGCCGACTAAATACACCCCATTAAGGTGATTCCATAAGCGTTAGATTTCTTTTTTATATATAGATCTGTGACAAACATGCAGTAAAAATGTATGTTTTATACACGTGCCCCCCTCAACACTACTGCCCTAGGCAGAGGTTCATGGGTACCTAATGTAAAATACAGCTCTGATTCTGATATATTTAGTACATAAAGTATACAAAGTGTATCTAAATGTTCAGCAAACTTCTGACAAGTCATAGAGATGCTTGAAGTTTAGATGGGATGGGATCGGGTGCTGGGACCCCTACTAATTGCTAGAAGGGCATAAACAAACGGCTTAGTCCTCACCCCTTTGTTTCTTCTTGACTTTGACCAGAAAGCTGAGTAAGTGGTGTACAGGCTGAGTGAAACACTGAGAACTGACTGTGTCCATATACTGAGAGATCAGCTTTCTGATGAGAGCCAAGCAAAATGGAGGGGTGCCGCACTCAGCCCAGTGTTAATGCCCCTTTATTCTAGAAATTGGTGGGAGTCTCAGCAGCCAGACCCTATCTAATCTTCTGACCTGTCTCTATAACATGCTGGACATATAGAAAGACTAAAGGTTAGTTAGATCATCTTTTTTTTTATCAGAATATATCCAAATTGATCTTATACTCACTGCTCAGTTTTCTTTGTTGCAGCAGATGCAGCAAAAAATACATCTAAGTCTAATAAAAAAAATAAAAAAAAAAAGAAATAAGTTGACATAAATGAACATTTCCAGGGATACAAATTTGAAAACTATATTTAAAACTCTGTAGAAGCCTCATGAAATATGAGGTAGAACAGGAATCTCTGGCACACTTATAGTTAATCTCAGTGGTTCTCTTGCCTGAGTTCCCCTTGACAGCCCATTCGCAATGAATTGTACCCTCATATTAGAGACATTTTGTAATGATTATAGTATAATTCATATGCTTCACTATCCTCTAGAACAGGTCCCCTGTTCCTTTCCCTATCCCCCCAGTTCCCCAATTTACAGGTGAAGTCTTCTCTAACCGGAGTTGTTTACTTTTCTTTTCTTCGCTCTCTGGCCTAGACCGCCATTAAGATTTCTCCCATACAAGACTTCTCCACTGAACCAGCCAAACAAACATTTTAGGCTCCTTTCTGCGGTACAATACCCGCCTATTTACAAACTCCCCATGTTTATTGTCACACACAGTAATAGTACCTGCTTTATGTCCCCATAAAGTTGTTAGGCCCCCTCTGTGCCCCCCAAAATAGCTGTAGGCCCCCAAACTGCCCCCATATATAGTTGTAGGCCGCCATACTGTCCCGCTTTGGTGCTCCATTGCACCTCTGGTCTGGGGACCTATTGCTATGGCTCATAGTAGTAGGACCCCTGTGTGCAGGGGCAGTGGAGCAACAAAGCTGATGGTAGTTATTGCCCACAGCAGCCCAGTGCCCGCACTTCCCCTTGCTGTCCTCCTGCTTCGCTTCTCTGTGCGGTGATGTCAGCCTACCATTTCTTTCAAAGCAGTCCAGAGCAGTAACCAGTGGCTGTGGCTGCCATTACTGATTTTTTTTCAAGTACCCCCTGGAGAACTACTAAGTACTTGAACCCCAGGTTGAGAACCACTGGTTTATCTAGATATCACAATCCATAGGAATGGCTGTCCCTTGTACTGCAGCTTGTCCTGGTGAATGGGCCCCAACTAACCAAAAATTTCTTGTCTGTCCTAAGAACAGGCCATCAAATTTATAGCCAAAAGTAATTTAAAGAATGTATCTGAATGCTTGTTGTGGGCAACTATTGTATGCACTTCATCAGCATTGCTAGGTCTCCAAAAGGCCCGGGGCTAGAGACCATAGCCCAGCAATGCCCTTACCACACCCACAGACATGCCCCCACCACACCCTCATACACACCCCCTAACCACACCCAGCCTCCTTCTTTAATATTCTCCCACTACTGTACACAACATGCTGCACATACAAAACCAACACTTCATGTATGGTTTCTGGAGCAGTTCTAATAGAGATTGCATTATTTTACTCTCTTAATTTATGGGGACATTACACGTCGATTCTGGTGATTGGTGGGTATCCCCTATCCTGAGCAAAAGGGGTTATTTAAAATTTTATACGTCTAAGAGCAATAATGTTATCAGTCTGTCACCTGAGTTTAGGAGGACATCCTAGACCAACAAACTGAAAACCCCATCATTACCACCACAGCCCATATCCAGAAACTAAGTCGCCTGAATAAACCCTGCCAGACGTCATGCCCTCTTAATATAACCCTGCTATACACTGTTCCATCGGAATATAACACTGTCAAAAACTGTACCCCCTGCCACACTGTATCTATAATAATAATACTGCCACACACTGTATCTATAATAATAATAGTAATACTGCCACACACTATTTCTTCTCAGTTCGGCTGAATCCCACCTCTGCACAGTCCTCCTCCAGACCCCTCAGCCCTTCTCCTCCAGAGCTCTCTGCCCTTCTCCTCCACACCCCTCTGTCCACTTCCATCTCCAGACCCATCTGTCCACCTTCTCCTCCAGACTCCTCTGCCCACTTCCTCCTCCAGACCCCTCTGTCCACCCCATCCTCCAGGCCCCTCTGTCTGCTTCCTCCTCCAGACCCCTCTGTCCAATTCCAGACTCCTCTGTCTGCCTCCTCCTCCAGACCCTTCTGTCCACATCCTGCTCGAGACCTCTCTGTCCACCTCCTCCTCTAGAACCCTCTGTCTGTCTCTTTTTCCAAACCCCTTTATCCACCTCCTCCTCCAGACCCCTCTATCTGCCTCCTTCTCTAAATTCCTCTGTCCGCCTCCACTCCAGACTCCTATGTCCTCCTCCTCCTCCAGATTCATCTGTCTGCCTCCTCCTCTAGACCTCGTCTCCTTCTCCAGACCCTTCTGTCTGCCTCCTCCAGACCCCTCTGTCCTCCTCCTCCTCAAGATCCCTCTGTCCGCCTCCTCCTCCAGACCCCTCATTTATCATACACATCTATTATATACATACATACATACATTCATACATCTATCATACATACATCATACATGCACACATCTATCATACATACACACATCTATCATACTTACATCTATCATACATACATACATACATCACACAAACATGCAAACATCTATCATACATACACACATCTATCATACAATATTCTATCGTACATACACACATCTAGCATCTATCTATCTATTTATTTATCATACACACACACACATCTCCTTTGCATACCTTTACCTTGAGGTGGTAAGTCTGGTGACATTTGGCGTGCCCACGCACAGCACGTAACTCCCCAGAAGCCACCGTTGCGTTTAAGCAGCTGTGGTAATTATAAAACACAAGGGGCTACAAGCACCAGACCCGGGGCTACATCCTCCTTAACCCCCCCCCCAGCAAGGCCCCTGCACTATATTTATATGTGAGATCACTACTGAAAGTATACATATGTAATGAGGCATCTACACCATTGTGTGATCTGTAGTGTTACAATACTCGATCTCTCTACTTACATTGACACTGCCCTCTTTCTAAGACTTTTATTCTTCTTTTTATAATCCTCAAGCTCTTCTGATGTCTCCTCCCTATAATATATAGAACATACATTATCTAACATATAACTATATAAAGGCCAGATGTTATTATGATTTTCAATGAAGGGTTTCCAAGAACATTGAACCACAAATACAACTGTATAGCATCAGCACTGAGACTCCTGAGGAAGCTTATAGGGAACCTGTCTGGCCCACTTAGCCCTATAAGCCAGACCCAGCACCTTGTAGATGTAGCGCACACCATCTGGACGCTTTGCTATACATGTCCAAGGTACTGGGGAGGAATTATAGGGGTTAGGGGCTCGGAAAGATTCCCTTTAATCACTTAATAGAGTTCAATAACTTTCTAATATCATTCAATTCCAAATTTTTAAGATATTTGCTGTCAGTAAATACAGTCCAGGATATAACTGCACCAAGTCTAGGCAATGCTCTGCAAGCAAAATATATATTATATCAACAGCAGTACAAATTCAGTACAAATTCAGGTAATATATGTTCCCAATGCTGGGGTAGTGGGCTGGAGATCGCAGGGGGGTCCCAGTGGCCAGACCCTCTCGTGATCAGACATCTTACCCCTATCCTTTGAAGAGGGGATAAGATGTCTGGGGCAGAATGCTAATTTAATATCGAAGTGCATCGGTTTAGTTTAATAGAGTGTAACAGTAGCTACATTGCATGTAGATTAGCATATGGTCATGTGACAGCAATGAAAAAATATATTCATACAATCAGGATTCTTCTTTTGTGATTGGTCAGACTTTGTCTAGTGAACAGGGAAAGGGAATTAGTTTTTTCCCCCACCTCATTGGCATAAAAAGGGGCACCATTAATGGGGCGAGGGGCTATTTGTAGTATGGGGCATGTAGGGAGTCGTACCTTATGTCAGGCATCCGGGGCCTCCATGTCATCCTGGGATAATGGTCGTCCCTGTAATAGAAAAACAGAACTTTAGTTAAAAGGGTACTCCGTCAGAAAACATCTTATCCCCTTCCAAAGGATAGGGGATAAAATATTTGGTCATGGGGGTCCCGCCTTTGGGGACCCAGCTTTGAGATTCCGCGTATATCCCAACACGCCCCTTACATTCATGTCCATGGGAGGGTGCATGACGGCTAGTACGTAGCCATTATGCCTCCTCCCATAGACATGAATGGAGGGGGCATGGCTGCTGTAGTCCCCAGTCATCCAGAACAGAGCAGAGTTCTCGCACCAGATGACTGGGGTGCCGCACCGGAGATCACAGGGGTCACCAGCGGCTGGACCCCCGCAATCAGACATCCTATCCTCTCTCCTTTGGATGGGGGGATAAGATGTTTTCCAGCAGAAGATCCCTTTAATATCATTGGCCTTTCATATGACTTGGAAAACACAGATAATGTCGTCCATAAGGACAAATCTTGTCCAGATTAAAATATCAAGATAGGATAATGTGTTTTATATACAATTGAGAATATTTCCTTATATACGTCTACAAGGAAGACTCCTACCCACCTAAAGACTCTCGGAGCCTCCTGGACCCTGGATAGCCATTTGTAGGAGAAGAGACAAAAAGAAACATAAGAAATATTCCCCTCAGGGGCCACAGAATAACCTCAAGTATAAAGCTGCCTCTGAGAATAACACCCTATGTTGTCCATAGTAACTACAGAATCAGTTTCTAGCGTATATTCACATGTGCATATTTTCCATTGTGGATTTGCTATAGCAGATTTTGCTACCCTCTGAAGTCAATACTGAAGCAGATTTACATCAGAAAATATACATGTGTGAACGCACCCTAAGATCTATAAATTCTGCAGGAACAATGACACGTGGATTTGGATCGGCTGCTATGGCCACGAAGGTTTCATCCAGAACACTTTGGATACATGAGGCCAAGTATTATGACTCATTGAAGACATTAATACAATGGTATACAATACATGCCTTATATCTGGCCCTTCATCATTGGGGCCGTCATTATTTGGTCCCTCCTCATGGGGTCCGTCCTCAATGGGGTATGAATCAGTCCTGTTAGTTAAAGAATGAATAGATCAATAAGAATCCAAAATATATCAATATATTGTGTCCTATAACAGTTAGATTACTAAACCCAATATATAAAACTTACAAATTTAGTGTTATCACAAATTGTACTGGCTTCAGCCTGCTTCTGCATCATTCACCCCTGACAGGAAATTGTGTAGTCCTTTTATTTTCTGAGTGGTGTTGTCCCAAGATCCCTGGCTCCTCCCCACAGACAACGCCTCATCCTCTGGTGTCTCAGAAGGTGTGCCTTGACCTGAGCTCCAGCCCAACCTCCTGAGTAATGTCATCACCTCTAACCCTGCCCCTACATCCTACATCCCCTCCTCCCTGTTATATGCTAGTCTATCTAATTATGTATATGTTCTACTTAATTATGAATATTGCTAGAATAGCCATCTTGCTTGGAGGCTCCTACAAGAAAGACTCCTACCCACCTGACGAACCGCTGAGCCACATGAACCCTGGATAGCAATCTGTAGGAGAAGTGACAAGAAGAAACATAAGAAATATTCCCCTTAGGGGCCATAGAGTAAGCTCAAGTATAAAGCTGCCTCTGAGAATAACACCCTATGTTGTCCATAGTAACTACAGAATCAGTTTTTAGCGTATATTTACATGTGCATATTTTCCGCTGTGGATTTGCTATAGCAGATTTTGCTACCCTCTGAAGTCAATACTGAAGCAGATTTACATGAGAAAATACACACGTGTGAACGCACCCTAAGGTCTATAAATTCTGCAGGAACAATGACACATGGATTCGGATTGGCTGCTATGGCCACGAAGGTTTCATCCGGAACACTTTCTATACATGAGGCCAAGTATCATGACTCATTGAAGACATTTATACAATGGTATACAATACATGCCTTTTATCTGGCCCGTCATAATTGGGGCCGTCATCATTAGGGCCATCATCCTTGGGTCCTTCACCATTAGGCCCGTCATAATTAGGTCCCTCCTCTTGGGGTCCGTCTTCAGTGGGGTATGCATCAGTCCTGTTAGTGACAGAATGAATCGATCAATAAGAATCCAAAATATATCAATATAGTGTGTCCTATAACAGTTATATTACTAAACCCAAGATATAAAACTTACTAATATAGTTTTATCACAAATTATACTGGCTTCAGCCTGCTTCTGAATCATTCAGCCCTGACAGGAAATTGTGTAGTCCTTTTATTTTCTGAGTGGTGTTGTCCCCAGATCCCCGGCTGCTCCCCACAGACAATGCCTCATCCTCTGGTGTCTCAGAAGGTGTGCCTTGACCTGAGCTCCAGCCCAACCTCCTGAGTGATGTCATCACCTCTAACCCCGCCCCTACATCCCACATCACCTCCTCCCTGTTATAGGCTAGTCTATCTAATTATGTATATGTTCTGATTAATTATGAATATTGCTAGAATTGCCATCTTGCTTGGAGGCCATAATCTCACCAATCTCAAAGTGATGGCTTGTCATAGATCAGTGGTCTCCAGAATGTGGCCCTGCAGATGTTGTAAAACTACAACTCCTGGAATGCCCAGACAGCCGTTGGCTGTCTGGGCATGCTGGGAGTTGTAGTTTTGCAACATTTGAAGTGCTGCAATTTATAGATCACTGTCCTAGATTAACAAAATAAACTAATGTGTAAATGTTCTTGGTGTAACAAGTAGAGAGCGCTAAGCAAGACAAATTTATAATGTAAGTCTATGGGATTGTCTCAGGCAGCTGCGCTTTTCTCCCGCTTGTTCCAACAATTGGTCAAGGTCTGAACACTCAGAACCTGATTGAAACTTGTCTCTAGAACATGTCTAAAGGTTTTAAAGAGTCGGGTGTTAACCCAATTCTGTCCATATTCCAAAGCCTCATTCTTGTTTTTTTTTTATTTTTTTTTTATGGACATACATCATTGCATTAGTATTCTTTTTCCTGGTATACATTAAAGGGGTACTCCGCCGCTAGACATGTTATCCCCTGATAGGGGATAACATGTCTGATTTTGGGGGGTCCGGCAATCTCCGGGGCTGGGGCTTCCATGATCGTGACATCACACCAAGTCCCCTCCATTCATGTGTATGGAAGTGGCCATGAGAGTCGACACTCCTCCTCCCATAGACATGAATGGAGCGGGAGTGGCAGTCATCCGTCACCAAGTGGCGTTCGCTGCCTGCACCAGATGACTGGGGTGCTGCGAAAGAGATCACGGGGGTGAAGCCGCAGGCGACCTCCGCATTCTTCGCCCCAGCACCCCAGTCATTTGGATACGGATAACATGTCTGGCGGGGAAGTACCCCTTTGAGTCATTTCCATTTATTCTTTCTGTACTGTAAGGATGTGGATTCTCTGTACTTACGTAACTTTCTTTTTCTTTTTTGGGATATCACTATCCTCCTCGGGAATCTCCCTATTGTGCATTGAAAAAAATTGACACATATAAATATGTAAATACAAAAAGTGAAAGAGAACACAAAGAGATCAGGATTAGGTCTCTACAGGTTTGCAGTCTGTGAATGTAATAGAATGTGCCATAGTGAGAGGATATAAAATGTTGTATTTGAAGGAGTACTCCGCCCCTAGACATCTTATCCCATATCCAAAGCATGGACCCCCGCGATCTCCAGCCCACCACCTTGGCATTCTGAACATTTATGTTCAGAACGCCGGTTTCAGGTGGCCGTGGTTTTATGTCACGGGGGGACAGCAGTCACACCCCCTCCCATATACATGAATGGAGTGGGCTTGACGTCACCACCACAGCCTCCTGAAACTGGCGTTCTGAACATAAATGTTCCAATGCTGGGTTGGGGTGCCCAGTGGCTGGACCCCCCTCGTGATAAGGCATCTTATCCCCTTTCATTTGAAGAGGGGATAAGATGTCTAGGCGTGGAGTACTAATTTAATATCGAAGTGCATCGGTTTAGTTTAATAGAATGTAACAGGAGCTACATTGCATGTAGATTAGCATGTGGTCATGTGACAGCAATAAAAAAAATATATTCATACAACGAGGATTCTTCTTTTGTGATTGGTCAGACTTTGTCTAGGGAACAGGGCACGAAAAGGGACGCCAATAATGGGGGGGGGGGCTGGCTATTTGTAGTGTGGGGCATGTAGGGAGTCGTACCTTATATCAGGCATCCGGGGCCTCCATGTCATCCTGGGATAATGGTCATCCCTGTAATAGAAAAACAGAACTTTAGATAAAAGGGTACTCCGCCAGAAAACATCTTATCCCCTTCCAAAGGATAGGGGATAAGATGTCTGGTCGTGGGGGTCCCGCGTTTGGGGATCCAGCTTTGAGCTTCCGTGTACGTGACGTCACGCCACACCCCCTACATTCATGTCTATGGGAGGGTGCATGAAGGCTAGTATGTAGCCATTACGCCTCCTCCCATAGACATGAATGGAGGGGGCATGGCGGCTGTAGTCTCCAGTCATCCAGAACAGAGCAGAGTTCTCGCACTGGATGACTGGGTGACGGACCCGAGATCGCAGGGGTCACCAGCGGCGGAACCCCCGCAATCAGACATCTTATCCTCTCTCCTTTGGATGGGGGATGAGATGTTTTCCAGCAGAAGATCCCTTTAATATCATTTTCCTTTCATATGACTTGGAACACACAGATAATGTCGTCCATAAGGACAAATCTTATCCAGATTAAAATATCAAGATAGGAAGATGTGTTTTATATACAATTGAGAATATTTCCTTATATACGTCTACAAGGAAGACTCCTACCCACCTAAAGACTCTCTGAGCCTCCTGGACTTTGGATAGCAATCTGTAGGAGTAGAAACAAGAAGAAACATGAGAAATATTCCCCTCAGGGGCCTCAGAATAACCTCAAGTATAAAGCTGCCTCTGAGAATAACGCCCTTTGTTGTCCATAGTAACTACAGAATCGGTTTTTAGCGTATATTCACATGTGCATATTTTCCGCTGTGGATTATCTATAGCAGATTTTGCTACCCTCTGAAGTCAATGCTGAAGCAGATTTACTTAAGAAAATACACACTTGTGAAAGCACCCTAAGATCTATAAATTCTGCAGGAACAATGACACGAGAATTCGGATCGGCTGCTATGGCCACGAAGGTTTCATCTGGAACACTTTCTATACATGAGGCCAAGTATTATGACTCATTGAAGACATTTATACAATGGTATACAGTACATGCCTTTTATCTGGCCCTTCATCATTGGGGCCGTCATCATTAGGGCCATCATCCTTGGGTCCTTCACCATCATAATTAGGTCCCTCCTCATGGGGTCCGTCCTCAATGGGGTATGAATCAGTCCTGTTAGTGAAAGAATGAATAGATCAATAAGAATCCAAAATATATCAATATATTGTGTCCCATAACAGTTATATTACTAAACCCAAGATATAAAACTTATTAATATAGTTTTATCACAAATTGTACTGGCTTCAGCCTGCTTCTGCATCATTCAGCCCTGACAGGAAATTGTGTAGTCCTTTTATTTCCTAAGTGGTGTTGTTCCCAGATCCCCGGCTGCTCCCCACAGACAACACCTCATCCTCTGGTGCCTC
This sequence comes from Hyla sarda, assembly GCF_029499605.1. Taxonomy (NCBI): domain Eukaryota; kingdom Metazoa; phylum Chordata; class Amphibia; order Anura; family Hylidae; genus Hyla; species Hyla sarda. Next base: position 115,142,241 of record NC_079198.1, on the reverse strand, counting down.
AGAAGGTGTGCCTTGACCTGAGCTCCAGCCCAACCTCCTGAGTGATGTCATCACCTCTAACCCCGCCCCTACATCCTACATCACCTCCTCCCTGTTATAGTCTAGGCTATCTAATTATGTATATGTTCTGATTAATTATGAATATTGCTAGAATTGCCATCTTGCTTGGAGGCCATAATCTCACCAATCTCAAAGTGATGGCTTGTCATAGATCAGTGGTTTCCAGATTGTGGCCCTGGAGATGTTGTAAAACTACAACTCCCAGCATGCCCAGACAGCCGTTGGCTGTCTGGGCATGCTTGGAGTTGTAGTTTTGAAATATTTGAAGGGCTGCAATTTATAGATCACTGTCCTAGATTAACAAAATAAACTAATGTGTAAATGTTCTTGGTGTAACAAGTAGAGAGCGCTAAGCAAGACAAATTTATAATGTAAGTCTATGGGATTGTCTCAGACAGCTGCGATTTTCTCCCACTTGTTCCAACAATTGATCAAGGTCTGAACACTCAGAACCTGATTGAAACTTGTCTCTAGAACATGTCTAAAGGTTTTATAGCGTCAGGTGTTAACCCAATTCTGTCCATATTTCCAAGCCTCATTCTTGTTTTTTTTGTTGTTGGTTTTTTTATGGATATACATCATTGCATTAGTATTCTTTTTCCTGGTATACATTAAAAGGGTACTCCGCCGCTAGACATGTTATCCCCTGATAGGGGATAACATGTCTGATTTTGGGGGGTCCGGCAATCTCCGGGGCTGGGGCTTCCATGATCGTGACATCACACCAAGTCCCCTCCATTCATGTCTATGGTAGTGGCCATGACAGTCGACACTCCTCCTCCCATAGACATGAATGGAGCGGGAGTGGCAGTCATCCGTCACCAAGTGGCGTTCGCTGCCTGCACCAGATGACTGGGGTGCTGCGAAAGAGATCACGGGGGTCAAGCCGCAGGCTACCTCCACATTCTTCGCCACAGCACCCCAGTAATTTGGATACGGATAACATGTCTGGTGGGGAAGTACCCCTTTGAGTCATTTCCATTAATTCTTTCTGTACTGTAAGGATGTGGATTCTCTGTACTTACGTAACTTTCTTTTTCTTTTTTGGGATATCACTATCCTCCTCGGGGATCTCCCTATTGTACATGGAAAAAAATTTACACATATAAATATGTAAGTACAAAAAGTGAAAGAGAACACAAAGAGATCAGAATTAGGTCTCTACAGGTTTGCAGTCTGTGAATGTAATAAAATGTGCCATAGTGAGAGGATATAAAATGTTGTATTTGAAGGAGTACTCCGCCCCTAGACATCTTATCCCATATCCAAAGCATGGACCCCCGCGATCTCCAGCCCTCCACCTTGGCATTCTGAACATTTATGTTCAGAACGCCGGTTTCAGGTGGCCGTGGTTTTATGTCACGGGGGGACAGCAGTCACACCCCCTCCCATATACATGAATGGAGTGGGCTTGACGTCACCACCACAGCCTCCTGAAACTGGCGTTCTGAACATAAATGTTCCCAATGCTGGGTTGGGGTGCCCAGTGGCCGGACCCCCCTAGTGATCAGGCATCTTATCCCCTATCATTTGAAGAGGGGATAAGATGTCTAGGCGTGGAGTACTAATTTAATATCGAAGTGCATCGGTTTAGTTTAATAGAATGTAACAGGAGCTTCATTCCATGTAGATTAGCATGTGGTCATGTGACAGCAATGAAAAAAGATATTCATACAACGAGGATTCTTCTTTTGTGATTGGTCAGACTTTGTCTAGTGAACAGGGCACGAAAAGGGACACCATTAATGGAGGGGGTTATTTGTAGTATGGGGCATGTAGGGAGTCGTACCTTATATCAGGCATCCGGGGCCTCCATGTCATCCTGGGATAATGGTCATCCCTGTAATAGAAAAACAGAACATTAGTTAAAAGGGTACTCCGCCAGAAAGCATCTTATCCCCTTCCAAAGGATAGGGGATAAGATGTCTGGTCGGGGGGGTCCCACCTTTGGGGATCCAGCTTTGAGCTTCCGTGTACGTGACGTCACGCCCTATATTCATGTCTATGGGAGGGTGCATGACGGCTAGTATGTAGCCATTACGCCTCCTCCAATAGACATGAATGGAGGGGGCATGGCGGCTGTAGTCCCCAGTCATTCAGAATAGAGCAGAGTTCTCGCACTGGATGACTGGGTGACGCACCGGAGATCGCAGGGGTCACCAGCGGCTGGACCCCCGAAATCAGACATCTTATTCTCTCTCCTTTGGATGGGGGATAAGATGTATTCCAGCAGAAGATCCCTTTAATATCATTTTCCTTTCATATGACTTGGAATACGCAGATAATGTCGTCCATAAGGACAAATCTTATCCAGATTAAAATAAGAAACATGAGAAATATTCCCCTCAGGGGCCACAGAAAAACCTCAAGTATAAAGCTCTCTCTGAGAATAACACCCTTTGTTGTCCATAGTAACTACAGAATCGGTTTTTAGCGTATATTCACTTGGGCATATTTTCCGCTGTGGATTTGCTATAGCAGATTTTGCTACCCTCTGAAGTCAATGCTGAAGCAGATTTACTTAAGAAAATATACACGTGTGAAAGCACCCTAAGATCTATAAATTCTGCAGGAACAATGACACGTGGATTTGGATCGGCTGCTATGGCCACGAAGGTTTCATCCGGAACACTTTGGATACATGAGACCAAGTATTATGACTCATTGAAGACATTTATACAATGGTATACAATACATGCCTTTTATCTGGCCCTTCATCATTGGGGCCGTCATCATTAGGGCCATCATCCTTGGGTCCTTCACCATTAGGCCCGTCATAATTAGGTCCCTCCTCATGGGGTCCGTCCTCGATGGGGTATGCATCAGTCCTGTTAGTGAAAGAATGAATAGATCAATAAGAATCCAAAATATATCAATATATTGTGTCCTATAACAGTTATATTACTAAACCCAAGATATAAAACTTACTAATATCATATTATTGTACTGGCTTCAGTCTGCTTCTGCATCATTCAGCCCTGACAGGAAATTGTGTAGTCCTTTTATTTTCTGAGTGGTGTTGTCCCCAGATCCCCGGCTCCTCCCCACAGACAATGCCTCATCCTCTGGTGTCTCAAAAGGTGTGCCTTGACCTGAGCTCCAGCCCAACCTCCTGAGTGATGTCATCACCTCTAACCCCGCCCCTACATCCTACATCACCTCCTCCCTGTTATAGGCTAGTCTATCTAATTATGTATATGTTCTGATTAATTATGAATATTGCTAGAATTGCCATCTTGCTTGAAGGCCATAATCTCACCAATCTCAAAGTGATGGCTTGTCATAGATCAGTGGTCTCCAGATTGTGGCCCTGGAGATGTTGTAAAACTACAACTCCCAGCATGCCCAGACAGCCGTTGGCTGTCTGGGCATGCTTGGAGTTGTAGTTTTGCAATATATGAAGGGCTGCAATTTATAGATCACTGTCCTAGATTAACAAGAGAAAATAATGTGTAAATGTTCTTGGTGTAACAAGTAGAGAGCGCTAAGCAAGACAAATTTATAATGTAAGTCTATGGGATTGTCTCAGACAGCTGCGATTTTCTCCCACTTGTTCCAACAATTGGTCAAGGTCTGAACACTCAGAACCTGATTGAAACTTGTCTCTAGAACATGTCTAAAGGTTTTATAGCGTCAGGTGTTAACCCAATTCTGTCCATATTTCCAAGCCTCATCCTTGTTTTTTTTTGTTATGGACATACATCATTGCATTAGTATTCTTTTTCCTGGTATACATTAAAGTGGTATTCCGCAGTCATGCGTCACCGAGTGGCGTTCGCTGCGTGCACCAGATGACTGGGGTGCTGCGAAAGAGATCACAGGGGTCAAGCCGCAGGCGACCTCCGCATTCTTCGCCCCAGCACCCCAGTCATTTGGATACGGATAACATGTCTGGCGGGGAAGTACCCCTTTGAGTCATTTCCATTAATTCTTTCTGTACTGTAAGGATGTGGGTTCTCTGTACTTACGTAACTTTCTTTGTCTTTTTTGGGATATCACTATCCTCCTCGGGAATCTCCCTATTGTGCATGGAAAAAAATTGACACATATAAATATGTAAATACAAAAAGTGAAAGAGAACACAAAGAGATCAGGATTAGGTCTCTACAGGTTTGCAGTCTGTGAGTGTAATAGAATGTGCCATAGTGAGAGGATATAAAATGTTGTATTTGAAGGAGTACTCCGCCCCTAGACATCTTATCCCATATCCAAAGCATGGACCCCCGCGATCTCCAGCCCACCACCTTGGCATTCTGAACATTTATGTTCAGAACGCCGGTTTCAGGTGGCCGTGGTTTTACGTCACGGGGGGACCGCAGTCACACCCCCTCCCATATACATGAATGGAGTGGGCTTGACGTCACCACCACAGCCTCCTGAAACTGGCGTTCTGAACATAAATGTTCCAATGCTGGGTTGGGGTGCTGGAGATCCCTCGTAATCGGACATCTTATCCCCTATCATTTGAAGAGGGGATTAGATGTCTAGGGGCGGAGTGCTAATTTTATATCGAAGTGCATCGGTTTAGTTTAATAGAATGTAACAGTAGCTATATTGCATGTAGATTAGCATGTGGTCATGTGACAGCAATGAAAAAATATATTCATACAATCAGGATTCTTCTTTTGTGATTGGTCAGACTGTGTCTAGTGAACAGGGCACGAAAAGGGGCACCATTAATGGGGGGTGACTATTTGTAGTGTGGGGCATGTAGGGAGTCGTACATTATATCAGGCATCCAGGGCCTCCATGTCATCCTGGGATAATGGTCATCCCTGTAATAGAAAAACAGAACTTTAGTTAAAAGGGTACTCCGCCAGAAAACATCTTATCCCCTTCCAAAGGATAGGGGATAAGATGTCTGGTCATGGGGGTCCCGCCTTTGGGGACCCAGCTTTGAGCTTCCGTGTACGTGACGTCACACCCTATATTCATGTCTATGGGAGGGTGCATGACGGCTAGTATGTAGCCATTACGCCTCCTCCCATAGACATAAATGGAGGGGGCATGGCGGCTGTAGTCTCCAGTCATCCGGAACAGAGCAGAGTTTCCGCCCCAGATGACTGGGGTGCAGCACCGGAGATCGCTGGGGTCACCAGCGGTGGGACCTCCGCAATCAGACATCTTATCCTCTCTCCTTTGGATGGGGGAATGAGATGTTTTCGGGCAGAATATCCCTTTCATATCATTGGCCTTTCATATGACTTGAAATACACAGATAATGTCGTCCATAAGGACAAATCTTATCCAGATTAAATTATCAAGATAGGATAATGTGTTTTATATACAATTGAGAATATTTCCTTATATACGTCTACAAGGAAGACTCCTACCCACCTAAAGACTCTCGGAGCCTTCTGGACTTTGGATAGCCATCTGTAGGAGAAGAGACAAGAAGAAACATGAGAAATATTCCCCTCAGGGGCCACAGAATAACCTCAAGTATAAAGCTGCCTCTGAGAATAACGCTCTTTGTTGCCAATAGTAATTACAGAATCAGTTTTAAGCGTATATTCACATGTGCATATGTTCCATTGTGGATTTGCTATAGCAGATTTTGCTACCCTCTGAAGTCAATACTGAAGCAGATTTACATCAATAAATTCTGCAGGAACAATGACACGAGGATTTGGATCGGCTGCTATGGCCACGAAGGTTTCATCCGGAACACTTTCTATACATGAGGCCAAGTATTATGACTCATTGAAGACATTTATACAATGGTATACAATACATGCCTTTTATCTGGCCTGTCATAATTGGGGCCGTCATCATTAGGGTCATCATCCTTGGGTCCTTCACCATCATAATTAGGTCCCTCCTCATGGGGTCCGTCCTCAATGGGGTATGCATCAGTCCTGTTAGTGAAAGAATGAATAGATCAATAAGAATCCAAAATATATCAATATATTGTGTCCTATAACAGTTATATTACTAAACCCAAGATATAAAACTTACTGATATAGTTTTATCACAAATTGTACTGGCTTCAGCCTGCTTCTGCATCATTCACCCCTGACAGGAAATTGTGTAGTCCTTTTATTTTCTGAGTGGTGTTGTCCCCAGATCCCCGGCTGCTCCCCAAAGACAACGCCTCATCCTCTGGTGCCTCAGAAGGTGTGCCTTGACCTGAGCTCCAGCCCAACCTCCTGAGTGATGTCATCACCTCTAACCCGCCCCAACATCCTACATCCCCTCCTCCCTGTCATAGTCTAGGCTATCTAATTATATATATATATATATATATATATATATATATATATATATATATATTCTGCTTAATTATGAATATTACTAGAATTGCCATCTTGCTTGGAGGCCATAATCTCACCAATCTCAAAGTGATGGTTTGTCCTAGATCAGTGGTCTCCAGATTGTGGCCCTGCAGATGTGGTAAAACTACAAATCCCGGCATGCCCAGACAGCCGTTGGCTGTCTGGGCATGCTGGGAGTTGTAGTTTTGCAACATTTGAAGGGCTGCAATTTATAGATCACTGTCCTAGATTAACAAGAGAAACTAATGTGTAAATGTTCTTGGTGTAACAATGGGGTTATCAGGCAGATAATACGAAGAGAAAATAGTTTGTATTTACCTGATCTTTGCCTCTGCAGCTAAAAAAATACAAAAAAGAAATGAAAATTGTTAATATGTTTATTGCAAATATCCATTAGGTCATGTTTGCAGTAGAATCATACTGCAGAGGAAGAATAAGGGATCTCATACATGGAAAAATAAATTGCCCATCACAAGTGATGATTAACTATATAGAATAGTGTTTCCCAACCAGTGTGCCTCCAGCTGTTTCAAAACTACAACTCCCAACATGGAGGAAGTTGTAGCCTTGAAACAGCTGGAGCCACACTGGTTGGGAAAGTAGATCAGCATTGCCTCAAGGTATTATGACATATTTTTTTGTTCTCAAGTAAATTTCAGGCTCTTCACACCTATGGACACCACGGCCACCTGACAGATCTGTGGACTTATATTGGTGCATGTTGATTTCCATTACTGTATGGTGTTTATAAATGTATTTATTAATTAATTTATTTTTGTTAAAGGGGTACTCCAGAGGAAAAAAATACTGGGGCCAGAAAATTCTACAGATTTGTAAATTACTTCTCTTTAAACATATTAACCCCTTCCAGTACTTATCAGCTGCTGTATGCTCTAGAGCAGTGTTTCTAAAACGCGGTCCTCAAAGCATCAGGCATCACCACAGTTATAGCACCTGTGAAAGACTAAGGAAATCCTGAAAACATGACCTGTTGGGGTGCTTGAGGACCACATTTGGGAAACACTGCTCTAGAGGAAGTTATGTAGTTCTTTCCAGTCTGACCACAATGCGCTCTGCTGCCACCTCTGTTCTTGTCAGGAACTTTTCAGAGAAGGAGAGGTTTGCTATGGGGATTTGCTCCTACTCTGGACAGTTCCTGACACGGACAGAGGTGGCAGCAGAGAGCACAAAATGAAAATGACTACATAACTTCCTCTGAAGCATACAGCAGCTGATAAGTACTGGAAGGATTAAGATTTTTAAATAGAAGTAACATACAAATCTGTAGAATTTTCCAGCACCAGTTGATTTAAAAGAAAAACCTCTAGAGTACCCCTTTAAGCTTAAAAGGATTCCATAAGCCTCCAATGTAGATGTATCACAATCTTATGGGCACAAAATGAATATAAAGAGACAAATGTGTGAGAGAATAGCAATACTTACATGGGGTGATGATCTCTGCCGGCTGTAATAGTAAAGCAAAGGTATAAGCAGAGAGGTATATAAAATCATGGGAAGATTTCACATTGTTACATTGTATGGTGTATCACATAAAGATTCCATTATACTTTATATATTATAATAAATTGTATTTAATTAAGATTTATTCATCACAAAATAGGGAAGATTTCTTAATGACGGACTGTAATGTGCCAGTATCTACCCCCAGCACTAGAAATGGTTGGGCCCAGTACTGGGGCAGAGAATGGACTGGAGACACACGGGGGAGATTTACTTTAATAAATCAGAATTGTGGTGTCATTTGTAAGAAAAAAATGTAGTCCTCAGTAAAGAGGTGTTTCTCAAGATGCTAAACTGTGCGCCAATAAATGTGCAAGAGTTCTGGTGCAAGAAGATGACACAACTTAGGTCAACTAAGGCTAAACTCACATCTGGGTCAGAGCTCCAGGCCGTTTGTTTAGAATGCCGGGTGCTGCAGGAGATCGTGGGGGGCCCCAGCTTCAGGACCCCAGCAATCAGACATCCTATCCCCTTCTAAGATGTCTAGAAGCAGAGTACCCCTTTAATAAACATGACCAGATGGGAGGAAAGAAGGAGAGGTCGCCATCTTGTTGTTTTCCTCTGGCCATCCTTACAATAAAATGAATTCAGAAGGAGTAGGAAGAGGAGGCCCTGATATCAGCGCAGGAGCAGGGGTGAAGGGGAGTGGGATTTTTATTTAAGGAAGGGGTGGGGGGAGAAAATTACCTATCTACCTTTTACCTGCGTGCACACCAACCCACATTTCTTCTTGCAAACCTACCTTTACTATTCACCTACCTACCTTCCCTACCTTCTACTTACCTAACTGCCTTTAATATCTCCCTAACGGCTCTATCTAGCTGTTCTATCTATCCATCCATCTATCTATCTATCCTCAACATATACCTACCGGCCTCCACTATCTACCTACTTACCTACTCAGTCACATGCCTGCACACCTACCACTTGCACTATCCACATATCTGCATGCCTACCTCCCCTAGACTTGCATTAAGGGGACAGAGCCGTGACGTCACGATACACCGGCCCCGTGATCGTGAGTCATCAGACACGGAGCGATCTTTGCTCCTTGAGGCTGATGACAGGGGGTGCTGCATGAGAGATTGCAGGGGTCAGGTATAAAACATCAAATAATGAGTGGGATCGGCTAAGCAAAGTTCCATCCACCATTTTGACTCAAGGGACTCTGGTGATCACACTATGGGTGGTCCAAAGAGTCTCTGTAAGCCCCTCTAATCCTTCAGATGCTGTGAGCAGTATTTATTATGGCATCTGAATGGGTTAATGGAAGGCATCAGCTGATCATGGCGGCATCTATGAAGCGAGTGAAGGAGCCTCTCAGTCCGGATGCCTCTAAGGACCTACATGTACGTCCTGGTGCACCAAGTACCCAGCAGCCAGGGAGTACAAGTACGTTCTGCATCCTCTAGGGGTTAAATGAAATTATTTGAAAATTAATAACATACAGAAAATATGTGTAAACGATGTTTTAACCCCTCCTCTGACAGGACTTCTGGGCCATAATACCCAAGCAATATTTTCCGTTTTTCCATTGGTGCCTTTCAAGTGCCATATAAGGGCTTGTTTATTGCAGGACAAGTTGTACTTTTTAATGCCACCATTTTAGGGTTCATATATCTGATGGGTTGATCTGTATTAACTCTTTTTTTATTGCTGGGGAAATGGGAAAAAAATGCAATTGTGTCATTCCATTTTTGCATTCTTTTCTATAGGTGCACAGACACCCATGGCAGGCCTTCACGAGACACCTGGTTACTATGGAAACCCATCACTGAAGAGGGTAAGAGGCGCACAGAGGAACCTCACATGCAGTGGCCATGATTTCACTGCGGCATGCAAAAAATGTAAATATACAGTGGAGGTTTTTCCTATCCTGTTAGTTACTAGCTATCATACTGAAGGCTGAACTCCTGCGATTCCTGCACCAGAGAAACCCACAAGCTTATTCTAAGCTTTCTATAAAAACATGGCCGGCTGATGTATGCCAGGAAAAAGGTAAATTGGAGGCCATTAAGAGGTTATTATACTTCAAGTTCTAATATATCAAGAAATAAAAATAAATCATTATTGCAAATACAAACTTTACACTCCTGCATTGCCAACAATGTCTGAAAAGGATTTACTTATGCCCTATCCACCGGTTAGGGCATAAGTAGCTGATCCCAGGGAGTCCGACCACGGGGCCCCAGCTCTCAGTGAGGCATATGTACAGAGCCCCGAAGAGACCCAAGTACAGAATCATTGGAGTTCCATAGAAATGAATGGAGCATGTGCTGAATGGAGCAGGGGGCCCCATTCAGGAGATTGCGGAAGGTCCCAGTGGGTGGACTCCCTGCGATCAGCTACCTTATTCTGTTGGTAGAGGATAAGTTAATTTTGGCTGGAGTTCTCCTTTAATAGCATCAGAGTTTCCACTAATTCTGGAATACCGACAGGAGAGAGGCCCCCCAACAAACCTCACCCTTCGCCTCCGGACCAAAAGGTACCTGCAAGGTTCCAGGTTCGATGTCCCTTTTTGCCGAAGCTACTAAGGGACCACAAATTCTCCCAGGCATCCCCCTTCGCCAAGGTATCTCCCTGCAGAGCATGGGCAGGGTACGGTCGGTACCCTGCCCATGCAGGAGTACCCGGGGTTTTTTGCAGGGAGGTGGGGAACCTGATGGCCAAACTCACCTCCCCTATACCGCTAGGAGGGACACCCAGAAGGGCTACCGCATCCTAAAAATCCTGTGAACACACAACACGCAAAAAGTGACACAGTAACAAAAAGAAATAAATAAGTGAATGTGTTCAGATATATTGCCCGGACATCCGACCGGATCTATAAAAATGTACCTGATCCCAGCCAGAAAGTCGGGAATCAAGAGGTGAGTGCCACAAGGTGAAGAGATTATGGTGCCCATGTTTCCACTCAGTGAGCTTTGGCACCTCAGGATCACCACTCCCCGAGACACTAAAGTACCTCAGTTCTAGACCCGCTCAGCCTCATGGCGAGACCCGGAGGAAACAGGTCCCATTGGAGCAGCCATCGAGCTGATTCCTCAGACCCATCCAAAACCAGTTCATCAGCTCAAACTGATAAGAACAGATACTACACTTGATCTTGGCCAAAAGCCCAAGAAGCTTCATTAATTTCTAAGGGAGCACCAAAGAGACCCAAGTACAGCATCATTGGAGTTCCATAGAAATGAATGGAGCATGTGCCGTCTACCACACGCACTCCTCACTGAGAGCCGGGGCCCCATTCAGGAGATTGCGGAGGGTCCCAGCAGTCGGACTCCCTCCGATCAGCTACTTCTTCCCTATCCTGTGGATACGGGATAAGTTAATTTTGGCAGGAGTTCTCCTTTAATAGTGTCACAGTTTCCACTAATTCTGGAATCCAAGTCATTCTAAGTATACCCAAGTGATGTGTGTGCAGATAGTCAGACCTCACATCCACTTAGACGTCATATGAAAAATTGTGGCACAAAATAAATTGGTGCAAAAAACTGTCATAAAACAAACACCTATTCATTCAAAGGCGACCAATCAGCCAAAAGATATAAAGACCAATGGAAAACACCTGAATAAAAATGCAGTCATTGTTTTCTCACTAGTTTTTATGTATAAATACAAAGAGATTGCTCGGATTTATTGGATACAAATATATTCTGAAAGTGTGAACAAGCCCTTACCTCATCTTCATCCAAATTCTGAATGCTGGTCCAGGACTTGAGACCCTAAAAAATTAACAAGAAATGTTATATTCAGTTCGGCTTCTTTGTTGTTCTACAGTTTAGTGTGTTAGCAATGTATGATTATATAAATAGAATGAATGAAGCAATGTAATTTACTAATAGGGGGCATTGAAATTGATGCACCTATTCCTATACAGTCCAGAATGTCACATGACTGCAGCTGCGTCTGTGCCTGCATTGTCAGTGACGTTTTGCATTATGAGATTTGACTGACACCCATAATGCCTCTCTGGCCCATACTGCTGAGAGCCTAGGACAAAAAGGGGGCCTGTTGCTTCAAGTAGCGGATCCCCCCTTCAGAAAATACATGCATGTAACAGCAGTATTCCTCTTTTAGTTTCCTTCCTGACCAGAGGCAGATAGGAAATAGAGGGGTCTGGAGGGGAGGATGAGGGGTCTAGAGAAGGACTAGAGAAGACTGAATGGGGGATAAAGTGGTCTGGAGGTGGGGTAGAGGGGTCTGGAGAGGGGTTATAGGAGTTCAGATGAGGCATAGAGAGGTCTGGAGGGGGAATAAATATGACTGAATGGGAATAAAGAGGTCTGGTAGGGAGTGCAGAGGAGTCTGGCCATAGTATAGAGGGGTCAAGATGGGGGATAGAAGAGTCTGGAAGGGAGATAGAGAGGTGTGAAGGGGGATAGAGAAGACTGGATGGCGTATAGAGTGGGGAGGAAGAGGTCTGGATGGGGGATATAGAAGAGTAGAACCCCCATCTATTCTTCTCTATCACCTAGAGGTCTGGACGGGGCCCCAGTTCTCAGTGAGAAGTGAATGCGGTGGAAGCTTCATTCATTTCTGTGGGAGCACAGAAGAGACCCAAGTACAGCATCATTGGAGTTCCATAGAAATGGATGGAACATGTGCCGTCTACCGCACGCATTCCTCTACCGTTGAGGAGATTGTGCGGGTCCCAGTGGTCAGATTATCTGCAATCAGCTACTTATTCCCTATCCTGTGGATAGAAGATAAGTTCATTTTGGCTGGAGTTAATAGCATCACAGTTTCCACTCATCTGGAATCCAAGTCATTCTTAGTATACCCAAGTGATGTGTTTGCAGATAGTCAGACCTCACATCCACTTAGACGTCACATGAAAAATTGTGGCACAAAATAAAATAAATTGGTGCAAACAACTGTCACAAAACAAACACATATTCATCCAAGGCAAGCAGCCAGCCTGGATGGGTGATGGAGAAGAATAAAAACCCCATCTATTATTCTCTATCACCTAGAGGTCTCGGGGGATAGAGGAGTCTAGATGGGGGATAGAGGTCTGCATGGGGGTATAGGGGGGGATAGAGGGGTCTGGATGGGGGACTGAGAAGAATAGATGGGAGGTAGAGAGGTCTGGGGAGATAGAGGAGTCTGGATGAGGATATAGAGGGTTCTGGATAGGGAACAGAGGTGTCTGGAGGAAGGGATAGAGGGGTCTGGATGAGTAGAACCCCATCTATTCTTCTGGTCTGGGGGGGATAGAGGAGTCTGGATAGGGGATAGAGGAAGGAACAGAGGGGTCTTGATGGGGGATTGAGGGGTCTGGATGGGGGACAGAGGTGTCTGGAGGAAGGGATAGAGGGGTCTGGATGGGGGTAGAAGGGTCTGGAGAGGGGACATAGGAGTCTGGATGTTGTTAGAGGAGTCTGGATGGGGCATAGAGAGGTCTAGAGGGGGAATAAATAAGACTGGGTGGGCATAAAGAGGTCTGGTAGGGAGAGTAGAGGAGTCCGAATATAGTATAGAAGGGGGAGAAGAAGGAGAGAGGGGCCTGGATGGGGACAGAGGAATCAAGATGGGGGAGAGAGGAGTCTTGAAGGGAGATAGAGACATGTGGAGGGTAATAGAGAAGACTGAATGAGGGATAGAAAGGTTTGGAGGGGGTATAGCAGTCTGGAGAGGGAATAGAGAGGTCTGGAGGGTGGATAGAGGGGAATAGATGGGTCTGGATGGGGGATAGAGGGGTCTGGATGGGGGACAGAGGTGTCTGGAGGTAGGTATAGTGGGGTCTGGATGGGTGATAAAGAAGAATAGATGGGGTAGAGAGGTCTGGGGGGATAGAGGAGTCTGGAGGAAGGGATAGAGGGGTATAGAGGGACCCTGATAGGTATTGAGGGGGAAAGAGAGGTCTGGAAGGGGGATAGAGAAGACTGGATGGGGGATATAGAGGTATGGATGAAGAATAGAGAAGGCTGGATGGGGGGTAGAGACGTCTAGAGGTGGGGATAGAGGAGTCTGGATGGGGAATAGAGTGGAATGGAGCAGGGGAGAAAGGGGTTTGGAGCGGAGATAGATGGGGAAAGAGGGGTCTGGATGTGGGGATAGAGAAGACTGGATTGGGGATAAAATAAAAACAAAGTACAAAATTACTGCTTTTTGGTCACATCACATCCCAGAAAAATGAATTAAAAAGTGATCAAGAAGTCACATAAATGCAAAAGTGGAAGCAATAAAAACTACAGATAACGGCAAAAAAAACATTTGCCCTCATACAGCCCTCATACGAAATCCTTCAAAAGTAGCAAAATGCGGTATTCTGTTTCATTTTCCCACAAAATAATATTTTTTTGTTGCGCCATATATTTTAGGGCAAAGTAAATTGTTACGCAAAAAACAACCCCCATGTGGGTCTGTGGATGGGAAAATAAAGAAATATGGCTCTTAGAAGGCGAGGAGAAAAAAAATGCAAAAATAAAACAGCCTGCATCCTTAAGACCAAAATGGGCCATGTCCTTAAGGGGTTAAGGCCGCCGCCTGTTTTTACTCTAATGACTGGGCCTCATTTCTCAAATCTGATGTGAATTATTATTTTTTTTATGATATATTGTACTTTCTATTACTGGTAAAAAAATAAAACATGCAGTTTTCTGTGAAAAACTCCAAAATATTGTGAAAAAAATAACATTATGATTTTATAGTACTAGCCATTATGAACACGGTAATATCTGTGTCTTGTTCTTTTTTTCTTTTGGATGATAATACAGGACTTTATGGGGAAAGGGACATTTATTTTATTTTTTTCACACTTTATTTATTTAAGACATTTTATTTTTATACTTTTTATCTATTATACTATACTGCAGTACATCTGTACTCCATCATAGTATAACCATAAGTATTACACTGACAGTTTCCTTTAATACCAATAAGTCTATGGCTGGACTTCACAGGCTTCCTTCCGTGCTCGGGAGAGAGGAGGCCATCAGCTGGCTTCTTGTTACCATGACAACCATGGGGACACCACAACCGCATGGTTGCCATGATTACCTCACCCCTTTCAATCCTATAGATACTGTGTTCAGTACTTACCAAGGCATCTAAAGGATTAATACTGCTATGAATGACGCAATCTCAGTCTCAGCAGCTGAGGCAGGATCATGGCTGTGATTGACAGCAGGTCCTGCCGCCAATCCCCTGCACTTCCTCCATCAGTGCAGGAAATATGCAGGAGGTATGGGTACATCCTGTTGCGGGAACGTGTTGGCTGACAGGATGTACCCATACCTCTAATAGTGGGCTGGGGTTATAGTATATACCAAGTACCAAAAGGAATGTCTCATAGGTGCATGTATATGAAGCAGATGTAGCAGAGCTGAAAGTGTTGTAAAATTTAAAATAAAAAACAGTCATTAAAATAAGACTACAGTATGCATGTATATACACAGGCACAAATCCATATGTAAATAACTCTATAATTCTATATGGACAGGTCCCATGACTGAGCCCTGCAGGTCTCTAGTAGAGGACGGGGTCATGGTACCAGGGAATGTGCAGGATTTACAGATGTATCAGGACGACAGGAGAAGAAGTAACATATGAGAAGATGACGTTTATCTGACGGTTTATCTGGAGGCAGTTGGGGGGGGGGGGGGGCAGGAAAGCTGAAGACTCATGGGAAATGTAGTCAGCTAACCCCTTAAACACTTCTGTAACCACCATTTAGTATATATATATTTGCTCTAATTCCCCAATTTGTGACTTACGTAATTTGCCATTTTTTCTTGCGAATTTCTCTTTCCAAAGCTCGGAAAAATCCTTGAAATAAAAATAAAACAGAAAACATGATTATGGACTTTCTGGTAAGATCTTCTCTATATCATATTATTATCACTGGTCAGATATGGAGGAGATCAGAATGGCGAGAGAGTACAGAGGGCTTGTCATAGGACGGGAAAACATATCCAGTAGGTAGAAGATCAGAAATAATAAGGAACAGGAGATAAAGACAACTGGACTTACTGCTCAACTCCACAGATCTGAGAAAAGTTTCATGCCGGTGGGTGAACATAGGAGACATTCCGTGATGTCACATGTGTGATGTCATAGGCCATTAGATGAAGCCCTATAGCCGATCAAATGACATATATTCAATATAATACATATACTGGATATCTCAAAAATACCAAATGGTTAATGAATTGGAGTGTAGGGGTTACAGGTTGGGGCGCTGTGTGATGGGAATTTATTCAAAAAAAGTAATTTTTATTTATATTTGTAGTAAGATTAAGATGTGTTTGGAGTTTTTATGAATTCAGTAAATCTTCATTAGATCTCTGTCCCCTTTATTGATATTGATAACATGTCTCCCCTTACTGTAGTTCTGTATCTGATAAAATATTTGGGGACAGGAGAATGAAATGTATGATGCTATTATGGCCGACACCAGAGAGCAATAACATCCATACAGAAGTTTCTACAATCAGATGCAGTTTGCACAACATGTAGAAGAAAACAAAACGTGTCTCATATATGAGGGGTCAGCACTGGATGGAGGATACATTCTCATCATCCTGGTACTTGTAGTACACACAGGATTAGGATGGAGAATATGATGGGAAGTGACTCTATAACATTCCCTTCTAATCTCCTTTTCCCTCATCATATTTGCTCTGTGGCTTTATGTGACCCGGGATATTTCCAGCCTCCATGTATTAGAACATGATAAAGGACGATACCTACCCCTGTGCTATGGAATATAGACGGCCCGAGCACAACTGTAAATAGTCCCCAATATATAATTATGTCTTATATTATGGGGGAGATTTATCATTGCTTTTAGAGCATTTTTTTGTCTATGTTTAGGCGCAGTTCAGGCGCAAGCAGCATATTTAGCGCCTTTTATGCGTCTTTTGATATAGAGAGTTTCGCACTTTATGCCTACACGTAGAACTTTTTTTTTTTGACCCTGCAGTGGTCACGTATTTATCATTTGCGACTTTTGTCAAAAGTCGCTATTTTGAGTGCAAAGGTACTTTTTTAGGCGCAAAGTTACACCACCTACCAGTAGGCGTGGGAATCACTTCAATCTTCCGCAATTCAACCTTTAACCCCTTGTGGACAACAGCGTCCCACTCTCCTTCTATGACATGCGTTCAGGAGTCGAGCGCGGGTCATAGCTGGGTGGTCCTGGTGGCTATCTGCCCCCAGGACCCATCTCTAATGCCACAAATCACCGATCACTGTGATGCCCGGCTTTAACTCCTTAGACACCGCAATCAAATTTGATTGAAGCGTCTGAAATGCAAGTAAAAATGTCCCGGCAGCTCTGTTAAAGTAAGTAAAAACACCTAACCTGCCAAATTCAGGACCCGGGAAAGTGTCTATTTCCCTCCCTCACAAGTGTCTAGACAAAGTGTATCTGGTAGAGCTTTTCCCTCCACAGCAGAGCTGCGCAAAATTCATCATCCTGCTGCACCTTCTTGATAAATAAGATGCACGCTAGTCAAACCCACCACCCAAATAAATGTGGGAAAATAGCTCTACCATAGACATTCTTTGATAAATCTGGGCCTATATCTTTATATTTAATATTACCAGTGATTTTTAGCAATGCTGCTTTCATTTTTTTGTTCTAATCTTTCAAGAACCATAACTCTACTCACTTTTCCATAGACATTGGCGTTATCTCCAATCCCAGCTGTTGCATGTGGATGTCAGATATATTAACCCCTTAAAGGGCTTGTGCGCTGCCCTGCCTTTCGGAGCTCCGCTTGCAGCGTCCGGAAGTTCATTATTTCGAACGCTGTGTACGGGGTTCCGTGTTCGCGGCTGCCCCCTCGTGACGTCACGCCCTCCCCCTCAACCAAAGTCTATGGAAGGGGGCGTGACAGCGGTCGTGCCTCCTTCCATAGACTTTCGTTGAGGGGGCAGGTGTGACATCACGAGGGGGGCGGCCGCGAACACGGAAGCCCGTACACAGCGTTCGGAGTAATGAACTTTGGAGCTCCGAAATGCAGGGCAGCGCACAACCCCTTTAAGGACCAAGCCCATTTTGCCTTAAGGACCAGAGCATGTTTTGCAAATCTGACCTCTAAGCATTAATAACTGGCATGCTTTTACCTAGGAATTCGATTCTGGTTTTTTTTTTGTGTGTCATATTCTACTTTATTTTAGTGGAAAATTTTTGTCAATACTTGCATAATTTCTTGGTGAAAAATGCCAAAATTTCATGAAAAATTTGAAAATGTAGCATTTTTTTTACTTTGAAACTCTCTACTTGTAAGGAAAATGGACATATCAAATAAATGATATATTGATTCACATATGCAATATATAAATATATTAGAAGGCTTCAAAGTTTAGCAGGCATTTTCCAATTTTTCACGAAAATTTAAAGGGACCAGTTCAGTTTAGAGTAGATTTAAGGGGGTCTTCATATTAGAAATACCCCATAAATAACCCCATTATAGAAATTGCACCAAAATGACATTCAGAAAGATTGTTAACCCTTTAGGTGTTTCACAGGAATAGCAGCAAAGTGGAGGAGAAAATAAAAAAAATCATAATTTTTTACACTTGCATGTTCTTGCAGACCCGTTTATTATTATTTTTTTTTTCACAAGGGGTAAAGGAAATACCTCATATATAACAAGGGGTACAGTGAGCCTTAACACTTGTTTTCACTAAAATGCTGGGGTTACCCCTATTTTTTCATTTTAACAATGCCCCCCAAAATTTGGAAATACATTTCTTCGGAGTAAGGACATACCTCATATTTGTATGTAAACTGCTCTGCACACCAGGTCTTAGAAGAGCAGGAGCGCCATTCGGCTTTTGGAGAGAGATTTTTGCCGAAATTAAAGTCGGGGTCCATGTGTGTTTACAGAGCTACCATGGAGCCACAACAGCAGGACAATTGCTGTATTTGCTATAATTTTGGAAACTACACCCATCAAGAAACATAACAAGGGGTACAGTGAGTATTTACACCTCAAAGGTGTTTGGAACAGTGGGCCGTAAAATGAAAAAAAAAAAATTTCACAAAAATGCTGGTGTTACCCCAAATTTTTCCTTTGCACAGGGGGTAATAAGAGAATGGAAATAAAATGTTGTGCGTGCACATAACAGGGCTCAAGAGTCATGGAGCAATGTTCACATTTGAGGCCTATGGCAAATCAGTAGCTGACGGTTACATACATTTAGCGGAAAATAAAAGAAAGGAACACTCACATGTGACACCATTACAGAAAGTACCCACCCTGGGGAAGTTGTATATGGGTGAAGTGGACATTTGGAATAGATGGGTGTTCCCTAAATTTATTTTCCAGGAATGGATGAAGTGTAGTTTAGGGAAAATTAAAATTGCAATTTTACTACTGTTATGCCAGGAGTTTAGCCAAAAGTAAAAATGATGCCCGCCCCAAAACCCTATGCTCTGAATCATCATTCTGGGAATGTGATGTGTGTGGCCGTCCCTATTCTGTTACCTCAAATGCGCACATGCTCAGGTGGGGAGAGAGCGCTGCGCATGTGAGGCAGCATGCAAACCAACAATGCTAGTGACTCAGTGACCTATGACCCATTTTTGGAAAAAAATACCCCAAGAGGTCTTATCAGGGTTATTTTGCGAAAGTGTTTTTGGGACAATTTTGTGGTTGATGGGTTTAAAATTTGAAATGTACTTTGGACTGGTACATTGGAGTCAAATAAAGGGAAATTAAAATGGGGTAAGAGGTTTAGAAACGTAGTGCTTCGTGGAAGTGTGATACTCCCTGAAGCAATCTTTTTAGTGGCCCAGATGATGGGGTGTGGTGTCCCAGCACCAGAGGCTGTCCCGGGCCTTTGGACTGTCTCGGACAGTTCATCAGTATAGGGTGTTGGGTCCATACCAGTTCTAATAAGATAAAGTTTATATTACAAATGTAATGTCATATAATATAATGTTGTACATTAATTTTGTTATTTATGTACAGTTGGGATCAAAAGTTTGGGCACCCCCCGGTAAAAATTTGTATTAATGTGCATAAAGAAGCCAAGGAAAGATGGAAAAATCTACAAAAGGCATCAAATTACAGATTAGACATTCTTATAATATGTCAACAAAAGTTAGATTTTATTTCCATCATTTACACTTTCAAAATAACAGAAAACAAAAAAATGGGGTCTGCAAAAGTTTGGGCACCCTGCAGAGTTAATATATTGTACTGCCCCCTTTGGCAAGTATCACAGCTTGTAAATGCTTTCTGTAGCCAGCCAAGAGTCTTTCAATTCTTGTTTGAGGTATCTTTGCCCATTCTTCCTTAAAAAAGTCTTCCAGTTCTTTGAGATTTCTGGTCTGTCTGTCATGCACTGCTCTTTTAAGGTCTATCCATAGATTTTCAATTATGTTGAGGTCAGGAGATTGTGAAGGCCATGGCAAAACCTTCAGTTTACGCCTCTTGATGTAATCCACCGTGGATTTCTAGGTGTCTTTAGGATCATTATCCATTTGTAGAAGCCATCCTCTCTTTAACTTCAGCTTTTTCACAGATGGCATTAAGTTAGCATCCAAAATTTGCTGAAATTTTATTGAATCAATTTTTCCTTCTACTTGTGAGATGTTCCCTGTGCCACTGGCTGCAATACAACCCCAAAGCATGATTGATCCACCCCCATGCTTAATAGTTGGACAGAGGTTATTTTTATTAAATTCTGTTCCCCTTCTTCTCCAAATGTACCTTTGCTCATTCCGGCCAAAAAGTTCAATTTTAACCTCATCGGTCCACAGAACTTTTTTCCAAAATGCATCAGGATTGTCTATATGTTCATTTGCAAAGTTCAAATGCTGATTTTTGTGGTGAGGACATAGAAGAGGTTTTCTTCTGATGACTCTTCCATGAAGACCCTATTTGTACAAGTTTCTCTTTATAGTGGAATTGGTTTACCAGAACTCCAGTGTCTGCCAGATATTTCTGGAGGGATTGTGCAGTCAAACGTGGATTTTGAATAGTTTTTCTCACGATCCTGCGAGCTGTTCTGTCTGATATTTTTCTTGGTCTTCCATGTCTTGCTTTAAAGGGGTTATCCAGTAAAAAACGTTTTTTTATATATCAACTGGCTCCAGAAAGTTAAACAGATTTGTAAATGAATTCTATTAAAAAATCTTAATCCTTTCAGTACTTATGAGCTAATGAAGTTTAGTTGTTGTTTTCTGTCTAAGTGCTCTCTGATGACACGTGTCTAGGGAACCGCCCAGCTTAAAAACAAATCCCCATAGCAAACCTCTTCTAATCTGTGCAGTTCCCAAGACAAGCAGAGATGTCAGCAGAGAGCACTGTTGCCAGACAGAAAACAACAACTCAACTTCAGCAGCTGATAATTATTGAAAGGATTAAGATTTTTTAATAGAATTAATTTACAATTGATATTAAAAAAAAAAAAAGTTTTTTCCTGGAATACCCCTTTAACTTCCACTGTTCCTCATGACTGCCATTTCTTAATTACATTCCGATATGATATTGACATCTGAAAACGTTTTGCTATCTTCTGATAGCCTTCTCCAGCTTTGTGAGCGTCAACTATTTTCAGTTTCAGATTTCTAGACAACTGCTTAGAAGAACCCATGGTGCTGATAAGAGATGAGCGAACTTACAGTAAATGAAATAAATGTAGCCTGAAAAATTGTAATCCCAATAATTCAAAAAATGCCATTAGCCCCAATAACTCAATAACTACAATAAGCCCCATTAACTCAAAAAATACCATTAGCCCCAATAACTTAAATAACAACGTTAGACCCAATAACGCAAAAAATCCCGTTAGCCCCAATAACTTACATAATAACGTTAGACCCAATAACTCAAAAAATCCCATTAGCCCCAATAACTTAAATAGTACAATTAGCCCTTATAACTCAAAAAAATAACATTAACCCCAATAACTCTGAAAATCCCATTAGTGAGAATATATGTGTAAAACTTAATGGAAATGTAAAGTGTATGTTCACAAATGCCAGAAGCCTGGCAAATAAAATGGGGGAGCTTGAGGCCTTGATACTGGAGGAACATATTGATATAGTTGGGGTCACTGAGACATGGCTGGACTCCTCACATGACTGGGCTGTTAATCTCCAGGGGTTTACATTGTTTCGCAAGGATAGAATGAACAGAAAAGGTGGTGGAGTCTGTCTGTATGTAAGAAGTGGTATGAAAGTCAGTGTGAACGATGTCATAGTGTGTGATGATTTTGAAGAGGTGGAATCACTGTGGGTAGAATTACAAAAGGAGGAAAATACTGAAAAAATAATATTTGGTGTAATCTACAGACCCCCTAATATTACTGAAGAGATAGAAGGTCGGCTGTATAAACAAATAGAGAGGGCCGCCCGGGCAGGTACAGTGGTAATAATGGGAGATTTTAACTATCCAGATATAGATTGGGGTCGGGGGTTGGCTAAAACTACAAAGGGGAGAAAATTCCTAAATTTATTGCAGGATAATTTTATGGGCCAGTTTGTGGAGGACCCAACAAGAAGTGATGCCTTATTGGATCTGATCATTTCCAACAACGCAGAGCTGGTTGGTAATGTAACTGTGCGGGAAAACCTTGGTAATAGCGACCACAATATAGTTACTTTTGACTTAAAATGTAGAAAACAAAGACAGGCGGGGAAGGCAAAAACATATAACTTTAAAAAGGCAAATTTCCCTGGGCTGAGGGCTGCACTACAGGACATAGACTGGGGGGAGGTGTTCTCAAATACTGATACAGAAGGTAAATGGGACATCTTTAAATCAACTCTAAATAACTATACAGCTAAATATATACCAAAGGGGAACAAATATAAACGATTAAAACTAAATCCTACATGGCTGACAAATGAGGTTAAAAGAGCAATAAACAACAAAAAATTAGCCTTCAAAAAATACAAATCTGATGGGTCAGCGATAACATTTAAACAGTACAAAGAGCTTAATAAAATCTGTAAAAATGTAATAAAAACTGCAAAAATTCTAAATGAGAGACAAGTGGCCAAAGAAAGCAAAAGTAATCCTAAATATTTTTTTAGATATATAAATACAAAAAAAACAAGGACATAGCATGTAGGACCCCTTAATAATGATAATGGGGAGGTTGTCACGGGCGATCAAGAGAAGGCGGAGCTACTGAATGGGTTCTTTAGTTCTGTATATACTATGGAAGAAGGAGCTGACATTGGACAGGTCAGTGCTGGTAACACATCATATAATGTACTGAACTGGCTTAATGTAGAGATGGTACAAGGTAAGTTAAGTAAAGTAAATGTAAGCAAATCTCCAGGGCCGGATGGACTACACCCAAGAGTTCTTAGAGAGGTAAGTTCAGTAATATCTGTACCCTTGTTCATGAGATTTAGAGATTCTCTGGTGTCTGGTATTGTGCCAAGGGACTGGCGCAAGGCTAATGTGGTACCAATCTTCAAGAAGGGCTCTAGGTCTTCGCCAGGCAATTATAGACCGGTAAGTCTAACGTGCATTGTGGGTAAATTGTTTGAAGGACTTATAATGGATTACATACAGGAATACATAGGGGATAATTGTATTATAAGTGATAGCCAGCATGGGTTTACTAAGGAGAGAAGTTGTCAAACCAATCTAATTTGCTTTTATGAAGAGGTGAGTAGAAGCCTTGACAGAGGAATGGCTGTGGATATAGTGTTTCTGGATTTTGCTAAAGCATTTGATACTGTCCCTCACAGACGTCTGACAGGTAAGTTAAGGTCTTTGGGTTTGGAAATTTTAGTTTGTAACTGGATTGAACACTGGCTCATGGATCGTACCCAGAGAGTGGTGGTCAATGATTCGTACTCTGATTGGTCCCCGGTTATTAGTGGTGTACCCCAAGGTTCAGTACTGGGCCCGCTGTTGTTTAATTTATTTATCAATGATATAGAGGATGGTATTAACAGCTCTGCTTCTATCTTTGCAGATGACACCAAGCTTTGTAGCACGGTACAGTCTATAGAGGATGTGTATAGGTTACAAGATGACTTGGATAGACTAAGTGTCTGGGCATCCACTTGGCAAATGAGGTTCAATGTGGATAAATGTAAAGTTATGCATCTGGATACTAATAACCTGCATGCATCGTATGTCTTAGGGAGGATTAAACTGGCAGAGTCACTGGTAGAGAAGGATCTGGGTGACTTGTAGATCACAGACTACAGAATAGCATGCAATGTCAGGCTGCTGCTTCCAAAGCCGGCAGGATATTGTCATGTATAAAAAGAGGCATGGACTCGAGGGACAGGGACATAATACTCCCCCTTTATAAAGCATTGGTACGGCCTCACCTGGAATATGCTGTTCAGTTTTGGTCGCCTGTTCATAAAAGGGACACTGTGGAGTTGGAAAGGGTGCAGAGACGTGCGACTAAACTAATATGGGGCATGGAACATCTTAGCTATGAGGAGCGATTAAAGGAGTTACAATTGTTTAGTCTTGAGAAGAGACGTTTAAGGGGGATATGATAAACGTATATAAGTATATAAATGGCCCATACAAAAAATATGGAAAAAAAACTGTTCCAGGTTAAACCCCCCAAAGGACGAGGGGGCACTCCCTCCGTCTGGCGAAGAAAAGGTTTAGTCTAAAGGGGCGACACACCTTCTTTACCGTGAGGACTGTGAATTTATGGAACGGTCTACCTCAGGAACTGCTCACAGCAGGAACGATTAACAGCTTTAAAACAGGGTTAGATACATTCCTGGAACAAAATAACATTAATTCTTATGCAGAATTATAAAACTACATCCCTTTCCCTTATCCCCTTACACCCTTCACTTCAATTCCCTGGTTGGACTTGATGGACGTATGTCTTTTTTCAACCATACTATGTAACTATGTCACGAACTTCTCGGCTCGGCAGTTGATGACTTTTCCTGCATAAATTAGTTCAGCTTTCAGGTGCTCCGGTGGGCTGGAAAAGGTGGATACAGTCCTAGGAGACTCTTTCCTAGGACTGTATCCATCTTTTCCAGCCCACGGGAGCACCTGAAAGCTGAACTAATTTATGTAGGATAAGTCATCAACTGCCGAGCCGAGAAGTTCGTGACGAATCAAATTTACTGTAAGTTCGCTCATCTCTAGTGCTGATTGTTGGGCAAGGTCGGATGAGTCTGGGCATTTAACACCTTTGAGATTGACATCACCTGGTCTTCCCAGATGATGATTGAGAACAATCCATGACACTGGCAGGTCTCAGCTTTGTAAAGGGGGCAGTGCATGGTATCAATTCTGCAGGGTGCCCAAACTTTTGCAGACGCCATTTTTTTGTTTTCCGTTATTTTGAAAGTGTAAATGATGGAAATCTAACTTTTGCTGACATATTATAAGAATGCTACATCCAAAGAATTCAGAGCGCACTCACCCGGAGTCAGTCGCCGTACCAGAGATTCCGGCACCGGTTATCCTCAGTCCATCAGGAATATCGCAGGAGATAGAGTGGGGGAGTTCTCAGGCGCTGGCCATGGTCCGTATCACGCCCTCTGGCGCTTCGTCAGGCCACCCTCATGTCATAGACTCTAAGTACTTACAGATATACTGGATTAGAGGACGTGTATGTGTCCGTACTACCGGATGAATATATAGCTGTGCATATATCTAGTGGTGCCGGTGATTTCACCTCTTTGTATGTGTAGTTACATATTATAAGAATGTCTTATCTGTAATTTGATGCCTTTTGGAGATTTTTCCATCTTTCCTTGGCTTCTTTATGCACATTAATATTTTTACCTGGGGTGCCCAAACTTTTGACCCCCACTGTAAATGGACGGGCTCAGAAGAGACTTTAAAGCACTTTCTATCCTATCCTCACTGCTAGAGAACTTCTCGGCTCGGCAGTTGATGACTTTTCCTGCGTAAATTAGTTCAGCCTTCAGGTGCTCCGGTGGGCTGGAAAAGGTGGATACAGTCCTAGGAAAGAGTCTCCTAGGACTGTATCCACCTTTTCCAGCCCACGGGAGCATCTGAAAGCTGAACTAATTCATGCAGCAAAAGACATCAACTGCTGAGCCGGGAAGTTTGTGACGAATCGAATTTACTGTAAGTTCGCTCATCTCTACTCACTGCAGTATAATGATATAAATGTTAGACTCACCAGCAAGTTTAGTCACAAAGAAATTGAGTTCTTAGATTTATAAATATTTGTTGATGTCAACACTGACATACATAGAAAAAAGACTTCAGTCAATGCCGCTTCATCTCATCCACTGCACATTATTAGAGCTATCCTGAAGAGGCAATTTAGTTTAAACAAATAAATATTTATATAAGAAGGAAACAAAATGGATACAATTTCTCCAGACAGTATAAATTAAAGTCTGCAGATCATTCTTATATGGGGTTAAATATGTTTTTATTTTATTTATTTATTCATTTTTATTTTAGTTTTTTCATTGTTTCGTTTCTATTTGTTTTCTGTTTTTTATTTTATTTATTTTCTTTTTTATTTTATTACCCCCTCAATTTTTCCTTGACTTTTCTAGAGCTATCCAAATTTCTCCTGAGGTGAGTCCAGCTGACCATTCACAATCCACGGAGTTGTCCTCAGCATAATGAAATTGACCTAAAGAAAAAGACAGAGGATCAATGATTATATATTATGACAGATTAACAAATCTGCAAAAGCCGCTGCAGTTCATTGATTTAAAGCGCCCGCTTTAAATCATTGAACTGCAGCGGCTTATCGGCGTATAACACGCAAATAGACTTTAGGCTAAAAATTTTAGGCTAAAAAATGCGTGTTATACGCCGATAAATACGGTACATATATATATATATAAATATATATATACCGCAATTATTTTTTGGCACGTCAAAAAGCATTGAAAAAAATATATATTTGGAATCCGAAACACACATAGGACTACTTTTTATCTCATATATATTTTTTTTTGAGAACATAGGAAAAATACACTAACAATTTAATAGGCTGTATAATACGTCACTGATTCTTTATTGGGGGGGGGGGGAAACCTTCACTCCACCTGGTAATACAACTCTTCATATGATGACTTGAAACATATCAAAGATACTATCTTCCTGGTACATTTCAACTTAAGGAGAGAAACAAATGATATCACATTTTGTTTTTTCAATGAGCCACGGCAAGTGCTCTCTATCACCCAAAGTGCATGAAAAAGTGCAAACGTGTCACACAAAAAAATGTGCACAAAGGATGGGTCTATCACTAAGCCCTTCTGCAACAGGAGAGCAAAGCCACCCCCCCCCCACCCCCACCCCCACCATTGAAGCAATTAAAAATCTTTAATTTAATTAAAAAAAACATTTAAAATCTTACGTCCCAGATTCTTCTTTGGGGAAAAAATTTACCTTGACCCTAAAGGATAATACAATAAATAACATGATGACTTGAAACCTATCAAAGATACTATCTTCCTGGTACATTTTAAGTTAAGAAGAGAACGAAATCACATTTAACATCTTATCAGCTACACAATCCTTCCTAGGGAAACCCTGACACCCCCAACCCCAACGCTCTCACTTTTAAACATTTCTTCTCAAGGAGAGCATCAAAAGACATGCAAAATCTTTTAGACTAATCAATGCTTCATTGAAAAAATATATATTTGGATACCGAAACATGCATCGGAATACTTTTTCTCTCATATATATTTATTCTTAAGAATAATGGAAAAAACACCAATAATTTGATAGACTGTATAATACGTCCCAGATTATTCATTGGGAAAATAAACATAACCTTGAGCCTAACGGGTAATACAATACTTAACATGATGACTTGAAACCTATCAAAGATACTATCTTCCTGGAACATTTTAACTTAAGGAGAGAACCAAATCACACTTAAAATCTTATCAGCTACACAACCCTAACGGCCTCACGCTTAAACATTTCTTCTCTAGGAGGGCATCAAAAGAAACGCTGACCATGACCCTGACCCAGACCTTGACCCTTCAATACTTAACATTATGACTTGAAACCTATCAAAGAAACTATCTTCCTGGTACATTTTAACTTGAGAGAACCAAATCACAATTAAAATCTTATCAGCTACACAATCCTTCCTGGGAAAACCCTTTTACTTTTACCCTTACCCTTTTACCCTACTGCCCTCACTGTTAAACATTTCTTCGCAAGGGGAGCATCAAAAGAAATGCAAAATCTTGTAATCCATCCTCCAATGTGCCTCACCGCAATCCACGTGGTAAGAAGCCAAAAAACGGGGCAGGCGAGCGGGGAGGAAACATTGGAACCAGATGTTCTCCCTGGGAAAGCAAGCTGAGACATTAATAGATGAAACTGGTGAGATTTTAAATCTCTCTGCTACTGTCCTGTTGTTACCCCCGATCAAAGTGTTGGCAAAAGGTTTGGGTTTTCCACCCACTTATCATTTTGATGTTTTTGACACAATCCTAGATGTCAATCGGTTTGTTAGATCATTGACTCTCAAAAGACACTTTGCCCTTATGCTTTCTGAACTTTCACAAGACATATCTGAACCACCAAGAACTTTGAATTCTAGTGAACCTGATGATTTTTTTAGTGGTGGTACACTGGAATCTGTGTCCAGTGTGCCTTCCCATGCATCATCAGCTATTGTACCTGAATTGAATTGTGTTTCTTTCCATGAACAAATGTCTCTGTGTAATCTTAGATCTCTAGAAAAAGAATCTATGAAAGCATCCAACAAGATGGATTCCCATGGTGATTTTTTTTATGAGTAATTCAGATTTTTATCCAGTCCATTCTAGATCTCCTGCTATGGACAGTTTCCAGGACCTAATTATGCATGATTTAGTAGAACTTAAAAATTCTTGTACACATTGCAACTTGGTGGCGGAAAGGCTAGCCCTCCTCCATTTAGTGCACTAATGGACAGAATTCGAGAAATTCACAGGAGGGAACGTCTCTCAGCAGTGCTTGAAAATAACCTAACCAGTTTCAATACAATTTGGCTAGACTGGGAGGTATACAAAGCCTGTAGTTACAATGGTTGAAATGGAGGTGACTCGGAGGGGACCGTTCAGTAATATAGCATTGCAATTTCACTTTGTTTGCTCTTTTCCTTTTTCATTTTCTCTTTTTTGTTTGTTTTCTTACTTTCAATCCCCTAGTTATCACACTCAATATTTTATAATTATTAATATAGCCCTTTTTATCTTTCTCAGAGCTATATGCCCGTTTCCCTACAGGTGATCCATAAGGAGTTTCTACCATAATGTATATTTCCTGACTTATTGCTGAAAATTAGCCTACGAAATTATCCAAATAATAGATCATGATAATTGAGAGGAATTGTATTGACGAGGAAATATGAAAAGGAGAATCCTATAGTTGCCTGTACTCTTTCTATTTGTTATTATGTGTATTGTTATTGTCTTTCTGAAAATGTTAAATGATAAAATCATAAATAAACAGTTATATAAAAAAAAAATTCTTGTACACGCAAGGGTCGTGGGAACAAATCAAAGATAACGATCAGTTAATTGTGAGGGCAGCTGATAAGGGGGGTATGGTGGTATATATGGACGCTGGTTTGTACAGTTTATTGAATAAAAAACTCCTTGCAGACCAGGGTACTTATGGTACACTGCCTTTGGATCCGACATCCTGTTTCAGGGAGGATCTGAGAGCATTGTTAAACTCTGGTCTAGAGTTAGGTGAAATTTCTCAAAAACAATATGATTACATCCTAGTCCCTAATCCCACTACTCCCATTTTTCACTCACTGCCTAAGGTACACAAGGACCGATTTCTCCCCCTCCCCCTATGAAGCCCATTGTGGCAGGGATCGGTTCCTTGAATGAGCGCATTAGCCAGTGGGTGGATTCAGTCCTAAAACCTTTAGTTCCCCTCTGTCCCAGTTACATTGAGGACCCTCAACATTTACTGTCCATAGTGGACCAGGAAAAATGGGATCCTTCCTTTTCCTGGCTCACTATGGATATTGAATCTTTATACTCATCTTTACCTCACCATTTATCCATTTTAGCGGTTAATTATATTATGTCCACATTCTCCACCTACAGTTTTGAGTTACAGGAATTTGTTACTGAAGCATTACGCTATCTGTTATCTCATAATTTTTTTTCTTTTGACTGGGATTTTTTCATCCAAAAGATGGGTGTCTTTATGGGGGCGAAAGCCTCACCTTCCATTGCAAACATTTTAGTTTTTTGGTGGGAGATGCAATACATTTTTTGTGATGACAATCCCTTTCAAAAAGATATAGCCTATTTTGGTAGGTTTGTAGACGACGTGGTGATAATTTGGACATCAGATCAGTTGAGGTTAGAACAATTCATGGATTTCATTAACAATAACCCATTCAACTTATGGTTCACCTACTCTTGGAATAAATTTCAGGTCCCTTTTCTTGATGTTCTATTAACAGCGGAGACCCCTTATGTACATACTTCCACCTACCGAAAACCTTGTGCAGGTAACTCTCTTTTAAGAGCTAAATCTTGTCACCCAAGGCACACAATTTCTGCGGTGCCTGTGGGTGAATTTACCCGTGCTAAGCGGAATTGTTCTGATGAGGAACTTTTTCGCAAAGAATCTATGCTAGTTAGAGAACGCCTTTTAAATACGGATTATCCCTCAAACTTAATCAATAGAGCTTTGAATAGGGTCTGGGACAGAGAGAGAAAAGATTTTCTAATTTCATCTAACAAAGGTAAAAAAGAACAGACTAATTTGGGAATTAAACGGTCTGGAGAAGATAAGGTAACTTTTGTCACTACTTTCAGTACAAAATATCATGAAACAACTAAAATTGTTAAAAAATATTTACCGGTTTTATCGCAGGACCCGATCTTGGCAAAATTCACACGGCGAGGCTGCAGATTTTCTTCTAGGTGTGCTCCTACTTTAGGTAATATCTTGTCCCCAAGTTTGTTTTCTACCAACAACGGGACCAGCTCCACCTGGTTACAGATCAAAGGGTTCCACAGGTGTGGCCTGTCCCGTTGTGTGGTCTGTAAACATGCACAATCTACTAAGGAGTTTGTTAGCTATAACACTAACCAATCTTTTCCCATTCGTTCCTTAATTAATTGCCAAACTACTTTTATTGTATACATAATTTGCTGCATTGCTTGCAAACTTATGAATGTGGGCAGTACTATACGCCCTTTTAAAAAATACGCATTCAAGAGCACATTCAATCCGCAGTCAATCCGCACCATGTGAATGTCTCCACTGTCTCTCGACATTTTCGGGATATTCATCATGGTGACGTTTCAGAGATGAGCTTCTGCGGTATTGAATGTTTCCGCAGGCATTTAAGAGGAGGTGATAGAGTTAGATCTCTACATAACAGGGAAGTTTTCTGGATACATAATCTCCAGACCATCCATCCAAGCGGTTTAAATTTAAAAAAATGACCTTATCTTACATTATTAATGTGTCCGACCTGTTTTTGGTTAAGTGGGATTTCACTTTATGCATTTTTCGTGCGGTTTCTCCTCCCCCTTTTTATTATTATTGTTTTTTTTTCAGTTTTTTTATGTTTTGTAGTACCTTACAAATTTAGAGTTTTTGTATAGTTATAATTATATTTATTATGTCATAAGGTTTTCTTATTTTTATGAGTGTTAGGGTAAGTCTTTTTGGGAGTATGGAGTGGGTACATTTTTTGGACTATGTCCAGACTCCTCCCTTCTCCTTTCAGATGCCCGTATATAACCTGGATGTGTACTGCAGTATAACGTTCTAAGACAAAGGGTGCATACCCGAAACGCGTCCACGCTTACTTGGTGTTTTTTGTTGACTGTACCACCGCTTGCATGCGGTTTTTTATGGGATCCGAATAAACAGAAGTTTTACTGTTACCACTGGCTACTTTCCTTGCAAAATCTTGCAGACTAATCAATGCTTCATTGAAAAAATATGTATTTGAAAACCAAACCATGTACAGGACTACTTTTTCTCTCATATATATTTATTCTTGAGAAGATAGGAAAAAACACTAATAATTTGATAGGCTGCATAATATGTCCATGATTCTTCATTGAGAAAAAAAATACACCTTGACTCTAACTGGCAATACAATACTTAACATGATGACTTGAAACATATCAAAGATACTATCTTCTTGGCACATTTCAATTTAAGGAGAGAACCAAATCACACTTAAAATCTTACCAGCTACACAATCCTTCCTAGGGAAACCCTAAACCCTAATCCTACTGCTCTCACTCTTATCAGCCACACAAAGATACTATCTTCCTGGTACATTTCAACTTAAGGAGAGAACAAAATCACATATAAAATCTTATCAGCTACACAATCCTTTCTGGGGAAACCCAAAAACCCTAAAACCCTAAAACCCTAAAACCCTAAAACCCTAAAACCCTAAAACCCTAAAACCCTAAAACCCTAAAACCCTAAAACCCTAAAACCCTAAAACCCTAACCATTCTCACTATTATCAGTTATACAAAGATACTATCTTCCTGGTACATTTCAACTTAAGGAGAGAACAAAATCACACTTAATATTTTAGCAGCTACACAATTCTTCCTGGGGTAACCCTAACCCTAACCATAACCCCTCTCACTATTATCAGCTACACAAAGATACTATCTTCCTAGTAAATTTCAACTTAAGGAGAGAACCAAATCACACTGAAAATCTTATCAGCAACCCTAACCCCTCTCACTCTTATCAGCTTTACAAAGATACTACCTTTCTGGTACATTTCAACTTAAGGAGAGAACTAAATCATACTTAAAATCTTTTCAGCAACCCCAACACCCCTCACTACTATAAGTTATACAAATATACAATCTTCCTGGTACATTTCAACTTAAGGAGAGAACAAAATCTTATCAGCTACACAATCCTTCCTGGGGAAACCCGAAACCCGAAACCCTAACCCCAACCGCTCTCATTCTTATCAGCTATACAAAGATACTATCTTCCTGGTACATTCAACTTAAGGAGAGATCCAAATCACACTTAAAATCTTAACAGCTACACAATCCTACTGCTCTCGATCTTATCAGCCACACAAAAATACTATCTTCCGGGTACATTTTAACTTAAGGAGAGAACAAAATCACATATAAAATCTTATCAGCTATACAATTCTTCCTAGGGAAACCCAAACCCAAACCCAAACCCAAACCCAAACCCAAAAACCCTAACCCTAACCCTAACCCTAACCCTAACCCTAACCCTAACCCTAACCCTAACCCTAACCCTAACCCTAACCCTAACCCTAACCCTAACCCTAACCCTAACCCTAACCCTAACCCTAACCCTAACCGCTCTCATTATTATCAGCTATACAAAGATACTATCTTCCTGGTACTTTTTAACTTAAGGAGAGAACAAAATCACATATAAAATCTTATCAGCTATACAATCCTTCCTAGGGAAACCCTAAAACCCTAAAACCCTAAAACCCTAAAACCCTAAAACCCTAAAACCCTAAAACCCTAAAACCCTAAAACCCTAACCGCTCTCACTCTTATCAGCTATACAAAGATACTATCTTCCTGGTACATTTCAACTTAAGGAGAGAACCAAATCACACTTAAAATCTTAACAATCCTTCCTGGGTTAACCCTAGCCCTAACCCTAAGCCTACTGCTCTCACTCTTATCAGCTGCACAAAGATACTATCTTTCTGGAACATTTCAACTTAAGGAGAGAACAAAATCACATATAAAATCTTATCAGCTACACAATCCTTCCTGGGGAAACCCTAACCCTAACCCTAACCCTAACCCTAACCCTAACCCTAACCCTAACCCTAACCCTAACCCTAACCCTAACCCTAACCCTAATCCTAATCCTAATCCTAATCCTAACCCTCACCCTTTTATCAACTACACAAAGATATTATCTTCCTGGTAACTTTAAACTTAAGGAGAGAACAAAATTGCATATAAATTCTTATCAGCTACTCAATCCTTCCTGGGGAAACCCTAACGATAACCCTAATCCTAACCCTAACTGCTCTCACTCTCATCAGCTATACAAAGATGCTATCTTCCTGGTACATTTAAACTTAAAGAGAGAACCAAATCACAATCCTTCCTAGGGTAACCCTAACCGTAACCCTACTGCTCTCACTCTTATCAGCTGCACAATGATACTATCTTCCTGGTACATTTCAACTTAAGGAGAGAACCAAATCACACTGAAAATCTTATCAGCAACCCTAACCCTACTGCTCTCACTATTATCAGCTATACAAAGATACTATCTTCCTGGTACATTTCGACTTAAGGAGAGAACAAAATCACATATAAAATCTTATCAGCTACACAATCCTTCCTGTGGACACCCTAACCCTACCCTTAATCATAACCACTCTCACTCTTATCAGCTATACAAAGATACTATCTTCCGGGTACATTTCAACTTAAGGAGAGAACCAAATCACACTGAAAATCTTATCAGTAACCCTAACCCTACTGCTCTCACACTTATCAGATACACAGAGAAATTATCTTCCTGGTACATTTCAACTTAAGGAGAGAACAAAAGCACATATAAAATCTTATCAACTATACAATCCTTCCTGGAGAATAACCCTAACCCTAACCCTAACCCTAACCCTAACCCTAACCCTAACCCTAACCCTAACCCTTCTCACTCTTATCAGCTATACAAAGATTCTATCTTCCGGGAACATTTCAACTTAAGGAGTGAACCAAATCACACTTAAAATCTTATCAGCTACACAATCCTTCCTGGGAAAACCCTAACCCTAACCCTAACCCTAACCCTAACCCTAACCCTAACCCTAACCCTAACCCTAACCCTAACCCTAACCCTAACCCTAACCCTAACCCTAACCCTAACCCTAACCCTAACCCTAACCCGCTCTCACTCTTATCAGCTATATAAAGATACTATCTTCCTGGTACATTTCAACTTAAGCAGAGAACCAAATCACACTTAAAATCTTAACAGCTACACAATCCTTCCTGAGGTAACCCTTGCTCTTCTGAGTGTTGCTGTGTAAGAGGGGGCGTGTAAGAGGAGTTACAAAAACTGTGATTATCTGTTGTGCGGAGTGAATCTGTGGAGTGGGTGCGACTGCCTATAGTCCACATTCATATTTTGGGTAAGTCTTTCTTTCTTGCACATAGTGGGATAACTGTTAGAGTTTAAACACCCTTTTTCATTTTTTCTCTGTTCCACCTCTAGGGAGAGGAGAAGTAGATTGGGCATAGATGTATAAATCTTAGCTTGGGACTCTTATTGAGAGCTTGCTCTTCTGAGTGTTGCTGAGTAAGAGGGGGCATGAAAGAGGAGTTTCAAAAACAGGAGTTTGAAAGCAGGAGGTTGAGATCGCTGTGAGTGTTAATTTCTGAACCCACAAGGTCTACAAAAAATTTTAAGTGTAATTTTGACTGTCTGTTTTTGCCTATACATTTGTGAAATCCCCATAACTAGATGGCCTCCATGTTGGAAAATGCAGTCCAATGTACATCCTGTTCAATTTATGCAATCCTTGAACAACAGTTTGAGGGTGCACATTGTTGTGCGAGATGTGTGCTAGTTGTCCGTTTGGAAGCCCAGATCCTGCATCTAGAGGGGCGACTGGCAACAATGAGAAGCATTAACAACATGGAGAGGAGTCTCCTGCTCACTGAGCAGGCACTCTCGGGAATAGAGGTGGGGGAGGACAGTCAGGCAGTTAGCTGGGTTACAGTTAGAAAGAAGGGTAGGGGAAAAAGTGTCAGGGAGGCTAGGCCTGAACTGGCACACCCCAACAAGTTTGCCCGCTTGGCAGATGAGGGGGATGCCATTACAGAGCTAGCAGAACTGCAGCAGGACTCTGCCTCTGACCGCCAGGGGGGTGTCTACTCCAGTAAGGAAGGAGGGAGGGAGGAGTACAGGGCAGGCCAGACAGGTTTTAGTGGTGGGGGAGGGTGCAGCTTTGCTTGGGGAGAAGATGGCTAGAAGGGTGGAGGAGTGTTTAAACTAGGGACTTGGGGGGAGGGAACCTACAGCAAAGAGGGGGGAGATAGTGTAGATAGAGAGGTGGGAATTATAAATGTACCTGGGGGTGGAGCGGAGGGAGGGGTTAGAATAGTTAATAGGAATAGGCTTCATATGAAAATAAAACTTACACCCTTGAATCCCATTAACCCCAATAACATAAAGGATGGAAATGTAAAGTGTATGTTCGCAAATGCCAGAAGCCTAGCAAATAAAATGGGGGAGCTTGAGTCCTTGATACTGGAGAAACATATTGATATAGTTGGGGTCACTGAGACATGGTTGGACTCCTCACATGATTGGGCCGTTATTCTGCAGGGGTTTACATTGTTTCGCAAGGATAGAATGAACAGAAAAGGTGGTGGAGTCTGTCTGTATGTAAGAAGTGGTATGAAAGTCAGTGTGAATGATGCCATAGTGTGTGATGATTCTGAGGATGTGGAATCACTGTGGGTAGAATTACAAAAGCAGGGAAATACTGAAAAAATAATACTTGGTGTCATCTACAGACCCCCTAATATCACTGAAGAGATAGAAGTTCGGCTTCATAAACATATAGAGAGGGCCGCCCGGGCAGGTACAGTGGTAATAATGGGAGATTTTAACTATCCAGATATAGATTGGGGCCGGTGGTTGGCTAAAACTACAAAGGGGCGACAATTCCTAAATTTATTGCAGGATAATTTTATGGGCCATTTTGTGGAGGACCCAACAAGAAGTGATGCCTTGTTGGATCTGATCATTTCCAACAACGCAGAGCTGATTGGTAATGTAACTGTGCGGGAAAACCTTGGTAATAGCGACCACAATATAGTTACTTTTGACTTAAAATGTAGAAAACAAAGACAGATGGGGAAGGCAAAAACATATAACTTTAAAAAGGCAAACTTCCCTGGGCTGAGGGCTGCACTACAGGATATAGACTGGGGGGAGGTGTTCTCAAATACTGATACAGAAGGTAAATGGGACATCTTTAAATCAACTCTAAATAACTATACAGCTAAATATATACCAAAGGGGAACAAATATAAACGATTAAAACTAAATCCTACATGGCTGACACATGATGTTAAAAGAGCAATAAACAACAAAAAAATAGCCTTCAAAAAATACAAATCTGATGGGTCAGCTATAACATTTAAACAGTACAAAGAGCTTAATAAAATCTGTAAAAATGTAATAAAAACAGCAAAAATTCAAAACGAGTCACAGGTGGCCAAAGAAAGCAAAACTAATCCTAAATATTTTTTTAGATATATAAATGTAAAAAAACCAAGGACAGAGCATGTAGGACCCCTTAATAATGATAATGGGGAGGTTGTCACGGGCGATCAAGAGAAGGCGGAGCTACTGAATGGGTTCTTTAGTTTTGTATATACTAAGGAAGAAGGAGCTGACATTGGACAGGTCAGTGCGGGTAACACATCTTGTAATGTACTGAACTTGCTTATTGTAGAGATGGTACAAGGTAAGTTAAGTAATATAAATGTAAGCAAATCCCCAGGGCCAGATGGACTACACCCAAGAGTTCTTAGAGAGGTAAGTTCAGTAATATCTGTACCCCTGTTCATGATATTTAGAGATTCTCTGGTGTCTGGTATTGTGCCAAGGGACTGGCGCAAGGCGAATGTGGTGCCAATCTTCAAGAAGGGCTCTAGGTCTTCCCCAGGAAACTATAGACCGGTAAGTTTAACGTGCATTGTGGGTAAATTGTTTGAAGGACTTATAAGGGATTACATACAGGAATACATAGGGGATAATTGTATTATAAGTGATAGCCAGCATGGGTTTACTAAGGATAGAAGTTGTCAAACCAATCTAATTTGCTTTTATGAAGAGGTGAGTAGAAGCCTTTACAGAGGAATGGCTGTGGATATAGTGTTTCTGGATTTTGCTAAAGCGTTTGATACTGTCCCTCACAGACGTCTGACAGGTAAGTTAAGGTCTTTGGGTTTGGAAATTTTAGTTTGTAACTGGATTGAACACTGGCTCATGGATCGTACCCAGAGAGTGGTGGTCAATGATTCGTACTCTGATTGGTCCCCGGTTATTAGTGGTGTACCCCAAGGTTCAGTACTGGGCCCGCTGTTGTTTAATTTATTTATCAATGATATAGAGGATGGCATTAACAGCTCTGTTTCTATCTTTGCAGATGACACCAAGCTTTGTAGCACGGTACAGTCTATAGAGGAGGTGTATAGGTTACAAGATGACTTGGATAGACTAAGTGTCTGGGCATCCACTTGGCAAATGAGGTTCAATGTGGATAAATGTAAAGTTATGCATCTAGGTACTAATAACCTGCATGCATCGTATGTCTTAGGGGGGGATTAAACTGGCAGAGTCACTGGTAGAGAAGGATCTGGGTGTACTTGTAGATCACAGACTACAGAATAGCATGCAATGTCAGGCTGCTGCTTCCAAGGCCGGCAAGATATTGTCATGTATAAAAAGAGGCATGGACTCAAGGGACAGGGACATAATACTCCCCCTTTATAAAGCATTGGTACGGCCTCACCTGGAATATGCTGTTCAGTTTTGGTCGCCTGTCCATAAAAGGGACACTGCGGAGTTGGAAAGGGTGCAGAGACGCGCGACTAAACTAATATGGGGCATGGAACATCTTAGCTATGAGGAGCGATTAAAGGAGTTACAATTGCTTAGTCTTGAGAAGAGACGTTTAAGGGGGGATATGATAAACATATATAAGTATATTAATGGCCCATACAAAAAATATGGAGAAAAACTGTTCCAGATTAAACCGCCCCAAAGGACGAGGGTGCACTCCCTCCGTCTGGAGAAGAAAAAGTTTAGTCTCAAGGGGCGACACGCCTTCTTTACCATGAGAACTGTGAACTTATGGAACAGTCTACCTCAGGAACTGGTCACAGCAGGAAAAATTAACAGCTTTAAAACAAGATTAGATACATTCCTGGAACAAAATAATATTAATGCTTATGAAGAAATATAAAATCCCATCCCTTCCCCAATATCGCGTCACACCCCTACCCCTTAATTCCCTGGTTGAACTTGATGGACATATGTCTTTTTTTGATCGTACTAACTATGTAACTATGTAACCCTAAACCTAACCCTACTGCTCTCACTCTTAACAGCTACACAAAGATACTATCTTCCTGGTATATTTCAACTTAAGGAGAAAACCAAATCACACTGAAAATCTTATCAGCAACCCCAACTCCTCTCACTTTTATCAGCTATACAAAGATACTATCTTCCTGGTACATTTCAACTTAAGGAGAGAACAAAATCACATATAAAATCTTATCAGCTACACAATCCTTCCTGGGGAAACCCTCACCCTCATCAGCTACACAAAGATACTATCTTCGTGGTACATTTCAACTTAAGGAGAGAACCAAATCACACTTAAAATCTTATCAGCTACACAATCCTTCCTGGGGAAACCCTGACCCTAACCCTCTCCCTCTTATCAGCTATACAAAGATACTATATCCTTTTTATTATCTTTGTTATTAGAATGAATTATTTACGTTCGTTTACAGATAACGAATGCATTCGTTATTTACCGCATGCATTTGGAAAATAACAAATACATTCGTTATTTTGCTATTCGTATTATCATGGCTATTCGGGAATGTTCAATATTTGTTTTCATGCATTCGGATCGGTCCGAATGCCCGAAAATGCTAAAATTAGGTAAATTAGACATTCGTGCCGAACTGAATTGCACATGTCTAAATATTTCTACAATATCTTGTTAAGCAGGTACTTCGGTGAAATTGCCCTGCACGTTTCTGACCAAATTGTCAGAAACAGCCTCCATGAGGGGAGCAAGAGGGCCCGACATCCTTTAGTGGGACTTGTGCTTACAGCCAAGCACAATGCAACTGGATTGCCATTTGCTAGAAAATACAAATATTGGCAGGTCTACCATTCTCTTCACATATGAGAGGAGGTTAAACTAAGAACTGGACAGATATAAAAGTCTGGAAACAACATGACAAACAGTATGTAAAATGAACACAAATTGGATTTGTCTGTGATTTTCATTTTATGCTTAGATTTTTAACGTGATTTGTAATCCACTCTCCAATTAGTTTGATGATTTTAGTTTTCGATGACTATCGATACGTCATTTAGTTCTCAATAACTAATACAATTTATGCAATACAATCTTTAAAATGTAATACATTTTTTCATTGATATTCAATGTGTGATTTCTGTTTCCCCTTACAGTTTTTTGATCAGTTCATTTCAAATGAAAACGATTGCAAAGTTTTTTAAACGTTTTTTTAATTTTGTGGTTTCTCAAGCCATATATAACAGGATTTGCTAAAGGTACAAAGACAGCAAAGGTGAGTCCAACAGCCCGATTGTAGTCCAGAGAGTAGGACTTGGCAATGCGTATATACATGAAACCAACACTGACAAAAAATAACACAACAACAATAAGATGGGAACCACAAGTAGAGAAGGCCTTCTGACGTCCAACTGTAGACTTGATCTTCAGAATATCAAATATAATCTTTATATAAGAAAGGAGTACACACACAAAATTCAGCATGATGACAGAGCTAAGGGAAGACTCCACCATCTTAAGTAATTTGGTGTCTGAACAGGCTAAATCAATCAGAGGAGGAAAATCACAGAAAATGTTCTCTACTTTATTTGGACCACAAAAAGGAAGACGAGAGATTAAAATTGTCTCCATAATTGGAGTAAACAATGACCACAGAAGACACACAATGACCAATTTTATAAACAGACCCGTAGTCATAATGGTGGAATATCGTAAAGGCTTGGAGATGGCCAGATACCTGTCATAGGCCATTAATGTGAGCACATAACATTCAGTAGCTCCCAAGATGTGTAGGAAATAAGCTTGTAAGAGACAACCAATGAAAGATGTTTTCTTGTTCTCAGCCAACAGATCAGCCAACAATTTAGGGATAGTCACAGCTGTAAAACAGATTTCTGTAAAGGATAAAGTCCCAATGAAGAAGTACATTGGAAACCGGAGACTGGGCTCCAGCAAGATCAAGAATAATATCAGCCCATTACCAAACACTATAAATAGGTAGATAAATAGAAATATTGTGAAGACTAAACCTCGGGAATGTTGGAGTTCTGAAAATCCAGATAAAATAATGTCTTGGATTTTGCTGTCATTGTTGTACATACTTTGCACATTTCCTGTAAACTAGAAATATAGGAGGGAGAACAATGAATGTAGAGTGAACTCATGGTAATGTCGACTGACAAAATACATTATATAGTTGAACATGTGTTTTAACACTATAAGCAATCACAAATACATACTGTATATCTAATAGAACCTTTTATTTAAAATAAACAGATATGACTACATAGGTAGTATATGGTAAAGAGTATAGGCCAGTCTCCCGAACCCTAGTAATGCTGTTCAGTTCCTCAAGATTGAGGGTTAGCTGGTGAATATGTCTGGTGAGCCAATTGGTGCTGACCCCGAACCCTGAAGCACATTAAGACCAGGGCTCTGGGAGAACAACGGTGGTGGAGAAACCTGGAAGGTTAAGT
Source organism: Hyla sarda (assembly GCF_029499605.1). Taxonomy (NCBI): domain Eukaryota; kingdom Metazoa; phylum Chordata; class Amphibia; order Anura; family Hylidae; genus Hyla; species Hyla sarda. The sequence goes on along the minus strand of NC_079198.1, from coordinate 115,100,919 downwards.
ACAGCTTATTCTAACTCTTAGCACCTTCTTCAGCAAAAATTCTAAAAGCAATTGTTCACCAAATAAAAATGATTGATTTTAATGAGATTGGCCACAAATGAAGAAATCAGTTGGTGAGAAGGGTCAAATATGATATATTTTAGCACACTTAATCCTTCTGTTTATGGGGAGATAAGCCACCAACACAGGTGTCTGGAAGCAGCATTTGTCTGTCTCCTAAGCCAAGCAAGCATCTGTATTTAGGGATCCGGAGACATACAGTAGTAGACCATTGTTGTTCACAGTTGGCAGATTAAATGAGAACTCAGCTAATAGCTATCTACTGTGTATGGCCAGCTTAAGCAGACACTTGAACATTACATGTGGTTCACTGGGCCGAGATCATATTGTCCCCCAAAACTGCTTTATCAGCCTACATTTTTCTACAAAGGCTTCCCTATGGTTCTAGCTATGGGAGGTGCAGGGGCAGCACCACTTTCGGTCACCGTCATTATAAATGACACATGGTATTTTGCTTTGAGGACCATAAGCTTTAAAGGGGTACTCCACTGGAAAACTTTTTTTTTTTTTTATCAACTGGTGCCCGAAAGTTAAACAGATTTGTAAAGTTCTTAAAAATCTTAATCCTTCCAGTACTTATCAGCTGCTGTATGATCGACAGGAAGTTCTTTCATTTTGAATTTCCTTTGTCTGACCACAGTGCTCTCTGCTGACACCTCTGTTCATCTTAGGAACTGTCCAGAGCAGGAGAGGTTTTCTATGGGGATTGGCTCCTACTCTGGACAGTTCCTGGCATGGACAGAGGTGTCAGCAGAGAGCACTGTGGTCAGAAAGAAAGGAAATTCAAAAAGAAAAAAACTTCCTATTGATCATACAGCAGCTGATAAGTACTGGAAGGATTAACAGTTTTTTAAATAGAAGTAATTTACAAATCTGTTTAGCTTTCTGACACCTGTCAAGTAAAAAAAAAAAAAAAAAAAATGGTTTCCAGCGGAGTACCCCTTTAAGTTACACCTTGCAATTTCAACTGGAAAAGAAGCCTGAACAAACCACTTCAACCTTGCTACCATGTATCTATCAAAATCCTCTTTTATGTAGTGTAAAAAGAGGAAATGTAAAAGATTGTCATAAACATAACACGTTTCTAGGCTAGAGTTGCTTCTTCCTCAAGGAAGCAACATGAGGTAGATGTCATTGTTTACAGTCAAGCTTTCAATTCATCCTAAATAAGTGAAATGAGGTAGACGTCCGACCAGACAGGCTCTTCCAAACTCTGTCATGGGACCTTGTCAAAAAGGACAGTTCTAAGCAAAATTATTAAGGCCATTTTTCTGTGGCCACAAAGACAGAAGTCTACATTTTGCCTACAATGGTGCAACCTTTGAAGGACACTTGGTGATCTTGGTATGATAATTTGCGATTTCAGGCTTCTCTGTCACTTTAGGTCAGCCAATCCATGAATGAACACTTTCTGTTACACCAGACCAATAACATTAATCAGAACATAGAACAGACCACTAAATACATTTGTACTCCAAACCACATTTCAAAGTCAACTCTCTAAATCTATCTGGACAATAAGAATGTAGCAGCATTTACTGACCTCCCCTTTCTTCAGGCTTCTTAAGTTTTTAGGTCCATGAACTGCATACAAGAATGATTCCAGATACACTGAAAAAAATCACAAAAAGTTATGAATGCAGCATAAATGATCTTCTGGCCTTAGCTCTGCTGGGAGGTCATATACTAAAAGACAACACAAATGGCGCTCTGTTATGTTATATCGTATGTATATATGTAATTCACAATAACTGGAAACGCTTACCAAACACAGTTACACCAACGAGGTGTAACTTTGGATAGAGTGTGTAGATGAGGGTCCCTGTTGCCTTCCTAGCCACAAATAATATCGACTACAGAAGCAACTTCCTCCAACTCAGTGGGATCAAAGCAGGCGCTAGGACACTCCTTTTTAAGGGCTTGAGTCCTACAGGAACGGCGTTCCTTCACTTCAGAAGAAGAACGTTGCCCCTGTTACAGGGGTGGTGGCCTTCCTCTTCTGAAGTGAAGGAACGCCATTCCTGCAGGATTCAAACCCTGAGTAAGGAGTGTCCCAGCGCCTGCTTTGATCCCACTGAGTTGTAGGATGTTGCTTGCGTAGCTTATATAGTGTGAGGGAGACAGGCTGGGCTGGATGTATAGAAGCCTGGGAGGCAGCATCTTTCACTGGACAAATGTATGCGGCTGAGCTCTTCAGTATGGCCCTAATACACGTCTATAAAGATTACATGCCTGACTTTATGCAGAAAAGGATGGATTTAAAATGGCTTAACCCAAGGTGTCAATATACATTTGACTGTGCACAAACCATTTTATGTTCCAACCATTTTATGTGATAAATTCTTTCAATGTATTAAATGAAAAAAATAAGAGTTCTTAACAATTGATACTTTAAATGTCAAACTGAAAAAAATGATACATTTCTAGATTTCCAGACTACTGAGGTCTCTTCATAAGGTGTAATGTTATATATGAAGAGTCACATATCTATACATATAAGGGCATAGGTGAGTTGGAGCCTTTAATGTCCTGTGATCTGGTCCATAGTTTTGATGCATCCACAAGATCTGATGAAGAATCCCCAGTAGTCTCGAAAGCTTGCAATTTTTTTTTATTCTTTAATTGCAATTTAAAGACAACAGATATTAAAGCAGATCAATACAGCGCTAAGTACATAACAGAAAAGACTGAAGAATTGGCAATGACTTATATTCGAAAACACATCTAAGATAATACAATCGACAGTATTTCTTTAGCAACTTAAAGGATTGCAATATGTCTTCCTCATTTTAGTTAGTCTTCAAGAAGTTATCAACTACTGAAAATATGTTTTAGCATTTTTATCTACTGGCTGACACATTAATACAGATAGATTATTCTCTTTAACAAAGTGAGTGTATTTACAGCTTGAAGGGCAATATATTACCATGTATACAGCCTCTGTGCAGACCTTCTACATCCCAACTCTTTGAATCATCAATGACTCCAGATGGTTTGGATTCATGGAGTTTATATAAAAAGTATCTCAGGTGCTGGGGAATTGACTAGATGAAGGTATAAATACACGAGGCTTGTGAATTAACATGGGACTCACTGTAAAGTAATGAAAAGTGAACTTGGTGAACTTGTTTCTTTTTTAATCTTCCAGACTGTTTTATTGTAGAAACTACATATTAATACCCATGGAGAACATCTAGACTTTAGGCAGCAGTGCAAGAGGAATGGATTGCAGAAATTAAAATAAAGCCTTAAAGTATCATGGTCCTAAATTTTAACTATAGGAATACCACAACTGAACGTTGTTGACCTCAGTGCTGATCTCCTGGACAAGCAACCATGAATTGACTCTTCTTGCTTTTAGGTCAACCAGTTGAGATAGTTAGTACTGAACGCCTTTGCGGGGATTCGATTTTTTGTCCCATCACCCTTTTCAACAAGCCTTCTATACCCCCATAGAAAGGTGTTACAACTTAACACTTTATACCCATGCCATCTAAGGACTTGCTGGTTTGGACTGGCACTGCATGAGAGATGACACACACTAATCTGGTCATTGGGATTTTGGTGATTTTTTTTCTGCCTTGATTGTATTTTATTTTCAGATTATGCAGCGTTGATAAAGGTCTGGTGATTGAAACGTACTTAGTGGTCTATCTATGAAGAATTCACTGAATTATTGGATTTATGAATTATCCCATGCCAAATATTAAGGAAATATATTATTTTGCAGAGCCATTGGATAATTTTCCTTTGGATAAAACATGTTTTTTTGGTGACTTCTTCTGCATAAATAAACTGTGGAAACGCAAATTGAAGTTCTAGTAACTAAGATCCTTTAAGCTCAGGGTGGGTTTCCCCCATCTATAAGACTCAGATTCTGGTCATGTGATCTTTTACTGAAGTTTTTAGTTGTGCACTCTTTTAATGCTCTATCCATTGCATGTGGAGCAATAAACTTAGGGGAAAAACATGAATGAGGCCTTACTTAATATTTTTCCACTAACACTTCTTTCTTACAGACGTGATTCAGAGGGCAGATGAGTGCACATTATTGTATTGAGAACATACAATGCGTCACATTGACTAATGTAAATATGCCAGAATTCTTGCATAATTTATACCAATTTATTCAAAGTTCAAGGCAGACAGCCAGCATTTGTGCTTACTGGGACCATCATATATACAGTTGCAAGAAAAAGTATGTGAACCCTTTGGAATTATATAGATTTCTGCACAAATTGGTCATAAAATGTGATCTGATCTTCATTTAAGTCACAACATTAGACAATCACTGCTTAACCCCTTAACGACCACCGACGTAAATGTACGTCCTGGTTTGGCGGGACTTCCCGCACCAGGATGTACATTTACGTCCTGTGTATGACCGCGAGCATCGGAACGGGGACCCGCAGGCAGCCGGGGACCCGCCCGTAATGGCCGACATCCGCGATCGCGCGGATGTCCGCCATTAACCCCTCATTTTACCCCCAAAAAGCGTACAATCTTTTAAAATAAACATATTTGGTAACACCGCGTGCATAAATGTCCGAACTATCAAAATATAATGTTAATGATCCCGTACGGTAAATGGCATAAACGTAAATTTTTTTTTTTAAGTCCAAAAATGCTGCTTTTTGTCACATTTTATTTAAAAAAAATTTATAAAAAATGATCTAAAAGTTTTATATATGCAAATGTAGTATCTAAAAAAAGTACAGATGAGGGCGCAAAAAATGAGCCCTCATACCGCCCTATGTACGGAAAAATGAAAAAGTTCTAGGTGGTCAAAATAGGGCGATTTTAGATTACTGATTTTGTACAAAAAGTTTTAGATTTTTTTTTAACCCCTTAAGGACATAGGGCGTATCCATACGTCCCTGTTTCCAAGTCCTTAAGGACCGAGGGCGTATGGGTACGCCCTGCGCATTCCCGGCCCCCGGCTGTAGTTATGCAACAGCAAGAGGCAGACCACCACAACACCCAGCATTCCCTTATGGGAATGCTGGGACTTATAGTTTTGCAACAGTTGGAGGCACATTTTTTCTTTGGAAAAGTGTACCTTCAGCTGTTGTATAACTACAACTCCCAGCTTGACCAATCAGCTAAAGTGCATGCTGGGAGTTGTAGTGGTGCATCTGCTGGTTGCATAACTACAACTCCCAGCATGCCTGTTGGCTGTTGGTGACTGCTGAGAGTTGTAGTTTTGCAACAGCTGAAGGCACACTGGTTGTGAAACACTGAGTTAAGTAGCAAACCAGTGTGTCTCCAGCTGTTGCATAACTACAATCCCTAGCCAAAGTAGTATGCCTCCAGCTGTTGCATAACTACAAGTCCCAGCATGCTCTTCTGCTGTCCGTACATCCTGGGGGTTGTAGCTTTTGCAACAGCTGAAGACACACTGGTTGCAAAACACTGAGTTTGTTACCAAACTCGGTGTTGCAAAACTACAACTCCCAGCATGCACTGATAGACCGTACATGCTGGGAGTTGTAGTTTTGCAACAGCGGGATGTTTCCCCCTGGATGTTACAGGGTACACTCACATGGGCAGAGGTTTACAGTAAGTAACCGGCTGCAAGTTTGAGTTGCGGCAAATTTTCTGCCACAGCTCAAACTGCCAGCGAGAAACTACTGTGAACCCCCACCCGTGTGACTGTACCCTAAAAACACTATACTACACTAACATAAAATAAAAAGTAAAAAACACTACATATACACATACCCCTAAACAGCCCCCCTCCCCTCCCCAATAAAAATGAAAAACATCTGGTACGGCACTGTTTCCAAAATGGAGCCACCAGCTGTTGCAAAACAACTACTCCCAGTATTACCAGACAGCCACTGACTGTCCAGGCATGCTGGGAGTTTTACAACAGCTGGAGGCCCCCTGTTTGGGAATCACTGGCGTAGAATACCCCTATGTCCACCCCTATGCAAATCCCTAATTTAGGCCTCAAATGTGCATGGCGTATTTCAAGGCAACAGTTTACAGTCACATATGGGGTATTGCTGTACTCGGGAGAAATTGTGCTACAAATTTTGGGGGGTATTTTCTGCTATTACCCTTTTTAAAAAATGAAAATTTTTTGGGAAACCAAGCATTTTAGGTAAAAAAGTTTTTTGTTTTTTTTTACATATGCAAAAGTCATGAATCACCTGTGGGGTATTAAGGTTCACTTTACCCCTTGTTATGTTCCCCGAGGGGTCTAGTTTCCAAAATGGTATGCCATGTGGGTTTTTATTTTGCTGTTCTGGCACCATAGGGGCTTCCTAAAGGTGACATGCCCCCCCAAAAACCATTTGTCGCTCCTTCCATTCTGAGCCCTCTACTGCGCCCGCCGAACACTTTACATAGACATATGAGGTATGTCCTTACTCGAGAGAAATTGGGTTTCAAATACAAGTCAAAATTTTCTCCTTTTTACCCCTTTGGAAAAATTCAAAAATTGGGTCTACAAGAACATGCGAGTGTAAAAAATGAAGATTTTGAATTTTCTCCTTCACTTTGCTGCTATTCCTGTGAAACATCTAAAGGGTTAAAACACTTTGAGGGGTGCAGTTTTTATAATTGATCATTTGTGGGGTATTTCTAATATGAAGACCCTTCAAATCCACTTCAAAACTGAACTGGTCACTGAAAAATAGTGAGTTTGAAAATTTTGTGAAAAATGTCAAAATTGCTGCTGAACTTTGAAACCCACTGGTGTCCTCCAAAAGTAAAAACTCATAAATTTTATTATGCAAACATAAAGTAGACATATTGTATATGTGAACCAAAAAAATGTATTTTGACTATCCATTTCCCTTACAAGCAGAAAGCTTTAAAGTTAGAAGAATGCAAAATTTTCATTTTTTTGATCAAATTTGGGGATTTTTCACCAAGAAAGGATGCAAGTTACCACAAAATTTTACCACTATGTTAAAGTAGAATATGTCACACAAAAAACTATCTCGGAATCAGAATGATAACTAAAAGCATTCCAGAGTTATTAATGTTTAAAGTGACAGTGGTCAGATGTGCAAAAAATGCTCTGGTCCCTAAGGTGTAAAATGGCCTGGTCCTTAAGGGGTTAAGTGGTACAAAAATATAAAAGTATCTAGCCATGGGTATCATTTTACTCGTATTGACCCCCAGAATAAAGAAAACATATAATTTTTACCGTAAATTGTACAGTGTGAAAACGAACCCCTCCAAAATGTGCAACAGTTTGGTTTTCATTTAAATTTCCTCCCTAAAAAAGGCGAGGAGGAAAAAATGAAAACGCAAAAATTAAATTGACCTGGTCCTTAAGGTGAAAATGGGCTTGGTCATTAAGGGGTTAAACTAAGACACACAAATAATTAAATCTTACCATGTTTTTATTAAACACACCATGTAAACATTCACAGTGCAGGTGAAAAAAGTATTTGAACCCTTGGATTTAATAACTGCTTGAACCTCTTTGGCAAAAATAACTTCAACCAAACATTTCCTGTAGTTGCAGATCAGACGTGCACAACAGTCAGGAGTAATTCTTGACCATTTCTCTTTACAGAACAGTTTCAGTTCAGAAACACAACATAAACATATATGCACTGGTGTGGTGGATGTAACAATGACATTAGCTAACCCTCAAAACTGATGTAAAATTGAGACATTAGCCAGTATATCCTTATATGAAGGACATACCTGAGCCCGCATACCACGCCAAGGTTTCTCAAGTGATGCGGGACCTAACCTAAACCTGCCTGTGCGTGATAAGCAAGAAAACAGGGGCAAATGCGCAATTACAAAAGCTTTTGGTTCGACTTACAGACTGCTCCCAGTGTCAACTCCAGTGTGTGGTCACACAAACAATGGGAGGGAGGAAGCAGGCTATAAGCCCCACCTAAGTAGGCTGATGAGTTGCCGGCCTCACAGGTGCATCTAAATGCTACCTATACATGATAATAAAGGCGCATTGGTATATGTCCTTCATATAAGGATATACTGGCTAATGTCTCAATTTTTTGCAGACATCCTCCATTGTATGCATTTTTTGCTGGGGATTGCCCATAGCAACGGACCACAAGTGCAGGACTTGCTATTCCCTATAAATGCACACCAGCATTTGGGCTCGAGCACTTCCTGACATTTGAGACCACGTTCTTGTTGTGTCAGTTTCAGTTCAGCAATATTCTTGGAATGTCTGGTGTGAATCGTTTTCTTGAGGTCATGCCACAGCATCTCAATCGGGTTGAGGTCAGGACTGACTGGGCCAATCCAGAAGGCATATTTTCTTCTGTTTAAGCCATTCTGTTGTTGTTTTACTTCTATGCTTTGGATCGTTGTCCTATTGCAACACTCATCTTCTGTTGAGCTTCAGCTGATGTACAGATGGCCTTAAAGGGGTTATCCACTATAAGGTGATTTTACTACGTACCTAGCAGGCAGTAATGGACATGCTTAGGAAGGATCTGCGCTTGTCTTGGGGCTAAATGGCTATGTTGTGAGATTACCATAACACTGTGGCTAGCTTTTTTGAACTGGTATTTCCTGTTTGACTTTTCTTTTTTTGACTACAAATCCCACAATTCCATTTTCCTCCCTCCCACACATCAGCCACCCCACCCATTGAAACATAAATGAGCTGCATCCATTCAAAGACTTGTAGTTTTTGATCAGGGTGCCTACAGCTGTTGCATTAGTTGCAGATTGATCTCTCCCCCACCAAGCGATCGCTCCACCCATTGAAGCAGACAGGCTCCCTGTCATCAACTGACTAGTGAGTCAGGTCTCAGCCGCATTACAACCTGGGAAAAATCTGAGACAACAGTAATTTTGTATGCTGTTAAAAATAAATATTGGAGTGAAAATCACAGAATTGTGAGAAAACCGTCACACACAGGTACAGACACAATATTATGAACTACACTAACTTTACAGCCGCTGTAGCATAGTCAAATAAAAAAAAATCCTGGAATACCCCTTTAAGTTCTCCTGCAAAATGTCTTGATAAACTTAGGAATTCATTTTTCCTTCGATTATAGCAATCTGTTCAGGCCCTGATGCAGCAAAGCAGCCCCAAACCATGATGCCCCCACCACCATTCTTCACAGTTGGCATGAGGTTTTGATGTTGGTGTGCTGTGACTCTTTTTCTCCACACATAGTGTTGTGTGTTTCTTCCAAACAACTCAACTTTGGTTTCATCTGTACACAGAAAATTTTGCCAGTACTGCTGTGAAACATCCAGGTGCTCTTGTGCAAACTGTAAACATGCAGCAATGTATTTTTTGGACAGCAGTGGCTTCCTCTGTGGTATTCTCCCATGAAATCCATTCTTGTTTAATGTTTTACGTTTCGTAGATTCGCTAACAGGGATGTTTGCATATGCCAGAGACTTTTGTAAGTCTTTAGCAGACACTCTAGGATTCTTCTTCACCTCATTGAGCAGTCTGCACTGTGCTCTTGTAGTCATCTTTACAGGATGGCCACTCCTAGGGAGAGTAGCAGCAGTGCTGAACTTCCTCCATTTATTAACAATTTGTCTTACGGTGGACTGATGAACAGCAAGGCTTTTGGAGATAATTTTGTAACCCTTTCCAACTTTATGCAAGTCAACATTTCTTAATCGTAGATCTTCTGAGAGCTCTTTTGTGCTCAGGCAATGCTTCTTGTGAAAAGCAAACCCAGAACTGGTGGGTGTTTTTATAGAGCAGGGCAGCTTTAACCAACACCTCCAATCTCATCTCTGTCACGATTCGGCTCACAGGTAGTGGATCCTCTGTGTCAGCAAGGGATTGGCGTGGACCGTGTCGGTGGACCGGTTCTAAGATGCTACTGGTATTCACCAGAGCCCGCCGCAAAGCGGGATGGTCTTGCTGCGGCGGTAGCAACCAGGTCGTATCCACTGGCAATGGCTCAACCTCGCTGACTGCTGAGAAGGCGTGGGACAGAAGGACTAGGCAGAGGCAAGGTCAGACGTAGCAGAAGGTTGGGGCAGGCGGCAAGGTTCGTAGTCAATGAGGATAGCAGGAGATCTGGAACACAGGTTTTGGACAACACTAAACACTTTCACTGGCACAAGGCAACAAGATCCGGCAAGGGAGTGCAGGGGAAGTGAGGTATTATAGCCAGGGAGCAGGTGGAAGCTAATTAGGCTGATTGGGCCAGGCACCAATCATTGGTGCACTGGCCCTTTAAATCTTCGCGAGCTGTCGCACGCGCGCCCTAGAGAGCAGAGCCGCACGCGCCAGCACATGACAGCCGGGGACCGGGACGGGTAAGTGACTTGGGATGCGATTCGCGAGCGGGCACGTCCCACTATGCGAATCGCATCCCCGCCGGCAATGTCAGTGCAGCGGACCCGGAGCGCTCGGCATAACAGTACCCGCCCCCTTAGGTCTCCCCCTCTTTTTGTCTCCTTGTCCCTTCAAAAGAGATGACAACATAGGGGACACCTCTTGAGTCTTCTTCTGAAAAAAGAAATTCTGGGTAGCTATACCAGCGGCAGGTAGTTCAGAAGAAGTGGGAATGGGGAGGGGGGGGCAGAGGGTGAAGCTTGTCACGGGGCAGAGTGTCACCAGGACGGGGGCTATGAGGAGGCACAGCACAGTCCAGATAGGACTTGGGGAGGCTAGGCACAGGAGGAGACACTGAGGCCCGACAGACGGGACTGGGAGCAGGGGTGAGGCATTTCTTGCGGCAAGCAGGGCCCCAATTCTTGATCTCCCCGGTGGTCCAGTCAAGGGTGGGAGAATGATGCTGGAGCCATGGCAGACCGAGGAGGACTTCAGAGGTGCAGTTGGGAAGGACGAACAATTCAATCTTTTCGTGATGGGGTCCAATGCACATTAAGAGGGGTTTTGTGCGGTAACGCACGGTGCAATCCAATTTAACTCCGTTGACCGAGGAAATGTAGAGCGGCATGACGAGACGGGTCACCGGGATGCAGAACTTATTCACCAAAGAGTCCAGAATAAAATTTCCAGAGGCACCAGAGTCCAAGCAGGCCACGGCTGAGAGGGAGGAGTTGGCAGAAGGAGAAATCCGCACGGGCACCGTGAGACGTGGAGAAGCAGACTTCGTACCAAGAGACGCCACACCCACGTGAGCTGGGTGCGTACGTTTCCCAGATGTGGAGGACGAATAGGGCAATCCACCAAGAAATGTTCGGTACTGGTGCAGTAAAGACAAAGATTTTCTTCCCTACGGCGAGTCCTCTCTTCCTGGGTCAGGCGAGACCGATCCACTTGCATAGCCTCCTCGGCGGGAGGCACAGGTGTAGATTGCAAAGGATACTGTGGGAGAGGTGCCCAGAGATCTAGGTCTTTTTCCTGGCGGAGCTCCTGGTGTCTCTCAGAAAAACGCATGTCAATGCGGGTGGCCAAATGGATAAGTTCTTGCAGGTTGGCAGGAATCTCTCGTGCGGCCAGCACATCCTTGATGTTACAGGATAGGCCTTTTTTAAAGATCGCGCAGAAAGCCTCGTTATTCCAAGATAATTCGGAAGCGATAGTATGAAATTGGAAGGCGTACTCGCCTACTGAAGAATTACCCTGGACCAGGTTCAGCAGGGCAGTCTCGGCAGAAGAAGCTCGGGCTGGTTCCTCGAAGACACTACGGACTTCAGCGAAGAAGGACTGGACTGTGGCTGTGGCAGGATCATTGCGGTCCCAGAGCGGTGTGGCCCAAGACAAAGCCTTTCCAGACTCACTAAGAACGCCACCTTAGACCGTTCTGAAGGAAATTGGTCCGACAACATCTCCATATGCAGGGAACATTGAGATAAGAATCCACAGCAGAGTCGGGAGTCCCCATCAAACTTGTCCGGCAGGGACAAGCGGAGGCTAGGAGCGGCCACTCGCTGCGGAGGAGGTGCAGGAGCTGGCGGAGGAGATGGTTGCTGCTGTAGCAGTGGCAGAAGTTGCTGTAAAGTGGCGGTCAGCTGCGACAGCTGCTGTCCTTGTTGGGCAATTTGCTGCGATTGCTGGGCGACCACCGTGGGAAGGTCAGCGAGACTTGGCAGCGGCACCTCAGCGGGATCCATGGCCAGATCTACTGTCACGATTCGGCTAGCTGGATGTGGATCCTCTGTGTCAGCGAGGGATTGGCGTGGACCGTGTCGGAGGACCGGTTCTACTGGTATTCACCAGAGCCCGCCGCAAAGCGGGATGGTCTTGCTGCGGCGGTAGCAACCAGGTCGTATCCACTGGCAACGGCTCAACCTCGCTGACTGCTGAGAAGGCGTGGGACAGAAGGACTAGGCAGAGGCAAGGTCAGACGTAGCAGAAGGTCGGGGCAGGTGGCAAGGTTCATAGTCAATGAGGATAGCAGGAGATCTGGAACACAGGCTTTGGACAACACTAAACGCTTTCACTGGCACAAGGCAACAAGATCCGGCAAGGGAGTGCAGGGGAAGTGAGGTATTATAGCCAGGTAGCAGGTGGAAGCTAATTAGGCTGATTGGGCCAAGCACCAATCATTGGTGCACTGGCCCTTTAAATCTTAGAGAGCTGGCGCGCGCGCGCCCTAGAGAGCGGAGCCGCGCGCGCCAGCACATGACAGCCGGGGACCGGGACGGGTAAGTGACTTGGGATGCGATTCGCGAGCGGGCGCGTCCCGCTATGCGAATCGCATCCCCGCCGGCAATGTCAGTGCAGCGCTCCCGGTCAGCGGGTCTGACCGGGGCGCTGCAGAGAGAGAGACGCCGTGAGCGCTCCGGGGAGGAGCAGGGACCCGGAGCGCTCGGCGTAACAATCTCATTGATTGGACTCCAGTTGGGTGACACTTCACTCCAATTAGCTCTTGGAGATGTCATTAGTCTAGGGGTTCACATACTTATTTCCACCTGCACTGTGAATGTTTACATGATGTGTTCAATAAAACCCTGGTAACATTTAACTTTATATGTGTGTTATTAGATTAAGCAGACTGTGATTGTCTATTGTTGTGACTTAGATGAAGATCAGATCACATTTTATGACCAATTTGTGAAGAAATCCATATAATTCCAAAGGGTTCACATACATTTTTTTTATTTTACAAGACAATGATCCAAAACACACAATGATCCAAAACTCAGTTTCATATGTGTTTCATCATAATTTTATGTCTTCCATATAAATCTACAATGTAGATTAAAAAAAAAAAAAAAAAAAAGGATGTGCCCAAGAGCTCTTTGGCATATCTAGTGAATTCATAAAGTTTTCAGATGCTAAATAAGGTTTTCCCCATCATTGCTAATTTGTTGTTATAGAAAAAACTAAAAATTTTCAATGATATAAGTATTCATACCCTTTTTTCAGTACTTAGTTAAAGCCCCTTTGGCAGCCCCTAGTCTTCTTGGGGATGAGGCTACAAAGTTTACACACCTGGTTTGAGGATTTCTGTCATTCTTCTCTATAGATCCTTTCAAGCTCTGTCAGGTTGAATGGAGACTGTTGGTAGAAGCTATTTTCAGGTAACTTCAGAGATGTTTGATTGGGTTTGAGTGATGCTGCCCTCACCATTCTTGACTGTAGGGATGGTATTTGCAAGTTGATGAGCAGGGCCTGATTTCTTTCATACATAATGCTTAGAACTGAGCCCAAACTGTTCAATCTTGGTTTTATCAGACCATAGAATCTTTTTTTTTTTTTCACAGTCCTTTAGGTGCTTTTATGTGTATTTGTGAGGACATAAAGCCCAGATTGGTGGAGGCTGCAGTAATGGTTGACCTTCCAACTGCACACCGGATATATGAAGCTCAGCTAGAGTGAATATTGGGTTCTATGTCGGTTCTCTTGCCAAGGCCCTTCTAACTCGATTACTTAGTTTGGTTGTGCGGTAGCTCCAGGAAGAGTCCTAGTTGTACCAAACTTCCTCCTTTTAAGGATTATGGAGGCCATTGTGCAAATTCAAATTTAAAGTTTTTGTTTTTTAATTTATTTGCAGAAATGGCTGACATGTAATGGATGTGCCACGGGGCCATAAAGAAGATGCAAAAATGTTTTTGTAATACGCGTATGAATATGTGTGTGAAAGTGACCTCAGTAGTTCTCCCTGGAGTAAGGGCACTACCAGTCAGGAGAAGACACCAAGACACAGACTGGTGTGTATAGCAGAGTCTCCTGGGGTGGACCCGAAACACCTTCTTTATTTATGATGAAAAGCCTGGTGGTGTACATTTTATTAATTCTCCGTTACCAGTTATATACTTAATAGGAAAACGCAAGTATACAGTGAAACGACTTTGAGAAGATTATCCAAAATTGCATTGAAAAGTGGTCTATTATGGGGGTGGTCTTCTCAAAGAAAATGACTACAGTGCAAAAGGTATGGTGGACTCAAAATCCCCCACTCAAAATCCCATCTGGATAAGGAGTAGTCTTCTCAAAGAGGTGGTTTCACTGTACATACATGTTTTTACAGACTTTATTTGAGCTTTTATTTTTTATTTGAGCATTTTATATTAAAAGAGAGTCCAAATTATTTTATGTGTATCAGTACTGATAATTTTTTGATAATTTCTTAATTTAATCAAAGCCTGCAAACCATAACCAACATAAAGCAAATATTATTACCTACAGTGGAAGTATAACTATGTTCACCATGGCTATTTTCCCCCCCACCGCAAATAAAGAAAAAACCCGTAACACAGTTAAGCCACACAGTTTTTTTCATGCCTTCCACTGAAATCTATGTTTTGTTATGTTTATGTTATGTTTCGTTTTGTGATTGATGCAAAACTGTGCATATGCTGCCAAAAAACAAAGTGAGAACAATAAGGTGCGTCCAGCAGGTAGAGAAGGCTTTCCGGCGTCCTTCTTTGGACTTCATTTTTAAGCGCAACTGTCATGATTTGTGAGCTCCCCAGACTACTACAATGTTGTTACAGATGTCCATAACATCATTGTGTGGGATGATTGAGTGGTGGGACAGCTGTGTTGTAAGACGCAGCGCATGCGCCCCTTCCTTACGCTAGTGCTGCACCTGCGCATTGAGTAGATAGGCAGCAGGAGCCAGCGCTCTCATAGTGAGGGAGCGAGCACAAACTCTGTGCAGTGCGGTGGCGCATGCACGTCAGGAGGGGCACATGCCCTGTGTCTTGCTAAACCGTGATCCCAGGGATGAAAGGAGAGAATAGGCGCAGCTTGGTGAACCCCAAGCCATGCCTATCCGACTGTGCCTGACTGCTGGATCTATGTATTTTATAAGTTATTAAAGAAGGAAGAGAAGTTACAGTCATGTTTTGGACATCTGTAACAACATTGTAGTAGTCTGGGGGGCTAAAAAATAAAACATGACAGTGTTAAGTGATTGATTCTAAGAGTTAGAGAAGTATTGTTGGTGGTGTGATATAGGTGGGTTTTAACTGATGAGTTATTGGAGGTGTAATATAAATAAGTTATTGTCAGATTGAAGAAATAGTGGTTGTAGGTAAATTGTGTATAAGTGTAGTTATGGCTATAATTGTGATTATAACTGTGGTAAGTGTTACGCCGAGCGCTCCGGGTTCCCGCTCCTCCCCGGAGCGCTCGCTACACTCTCTCCGCTGCAGCGCTCCGGTCAGATCCACTGACCCGGGGCGCTGCGATTCTGCTGCCAGCCGGGATGCGATTCGCGATGCGGGTAGCGCCCGCTCGCGATGCGCACCCCGGCTCCCGTACCTGACTCGCTCTCCCTCGGTCCTGTCCCGGCGCGCGCGGCCCCGCTCCCTAGGGCGCGCGCGCGCCGGGTCTTTGCGATTTAAAGGGCCACTGCGCCGCTGATTGGCGCAGTGATTCCAATTAGTGTCTTCACCTGTGCACTTCCCTATATCACCTCACTTCCCCTGCACTTCCCTGCCGGATCTTGTTGCCATTGTGCCAGTGAAAGCGTTCCTTGTATGTTCCTAGCCTGTGTTCCAGACCTCCTGCCGTTGCCCCTGACTACGATCCTTGCTGCCTGCCCCGACCTTCTGCTACGTCCGACCTTGCTTCTGTCTACTCCCTTGTACCGCGCCTATCTTCAGCAGCCAGAGAGGTTGAGCCGTTGCTAGTGGATACGACCTGGTCACTACCGCCGCAGCAAGACCATCCCGCTTTGCGGCGGGCTCTGGTGAAAACCAGTAGTGACTTAGAACCGATCCACTAGCACGGTCCACGCCAATCCCTCTCTGGCACAGAGGATCCACTACCTGCCAGCCGGCATCGTGACAGTAGATCCGGCCATGGATCCCGCTGAAGTTCCTCTGCCAGTTGTCGCTGACCTCACCACGGTGGTCGCCCAGCAGTCACAACAGATAGCGCAACAAGGCCAACAGCTGTCTCAACTGACCGTTATGCTACAACAGTTACTACCACAGCTTCAGCAGTCATCTCCTCCGCCAGCTCCTGCACCTCCTCCGCAGCGAGTGGCCGCTCCTGGGCTACGCCTATCCTTGCCGGATAAATTTGATGGGGACTCTAAGTTTTGCCGTGGCTTTCTTTCCCAGTGTTCCCTGCATCTGGAGATGATGTCGGACCTGTTTCCCACTGAAAGGTCTAAGGTGGCTTTCGTAGTCAGCCTTCTGTCCGGAAAAGCCCTGTCATGGGCCACACCGCTCTGGGACCGCAATGATCCTGTCACTGCCTCTGTACACTCCTTCTTCTCGGAAGTCCGAAGTGTCTTTGAGGAACCTGCCCGAGCCTCTTCTGCTGAGACTGCCCTGTTGAACCTGGTCCAGGGTAATTCTTCCGTTGGCGAGTATGCCGTACAATTCCGTACTCTTGCTTCAGAATTGTCCTGGAATAATGAGGCCCTCTGCGCGACCTTTAAAAAAGGCCTATCCAGCAACATAAAAGATGTTCTGGCCGCACGAGAAATTCCTGCTAATCTACATGAACTTATTCACCTAGCCACTCGCATTGACATGCGTTTTTCCGAAAGGCGTCAGGAGCTCCGCCAAGATATGGACTCTGTTCGCACGAGGCGTTTCTTCTCCTCGGCTCCTCTCTCCTCTGGTCCCCTGCAATCTGTTCCTGTGCCTCCCGCCGTGGAGGCTATGCAGGTCGACCGGTCTCGCCTGACACCTCAAGAGAGGACACGACGCCGCATGGAGAACCTCTGCCTGTACTGTGCTAGTACCGAACACTTCCTGAGGGATTGTCCTATCCGTCCTCCCCGCCTGGAAAGACGTCCGCTGACTCCGCACAAAGGAGAGACAGTCCTAGATGTCTACTCGGCTTCTCCACGTCTTACTGTGCCTGTGCGGATGTCTGCCTCTGCCTTCTCCTTCTCTACCGTGGCCTTCTTGGACTCTGGATCTGCAGGAAATTTTATTTTGGCCTCTCTCGTCAACAGGTTCAACATCCCAGTGACCAGTCTCGCCAGACCCCTTTACATCAATTGTGTAAACAATGAAAGATTGGACTGTACCATACGCTTCCGCACGGAGCCCCTTCTAATGAGCATCGGATCTCATCACGAGAGGATTGAACTTTTGGTCCTCCCCAATTGCACCTCGGAAATTCTCCTTGGACTTCCCTGGCTTCAACTTCATTCCCCAACCCTGGATTGGTCCACTGGGGAGATCAAGAGTTGGGGGCCCTCTTGTTCCAAGGACTGTCTAAGACCGGTTCCCAGTAACCCTTGCCGTGACTCTGTGGTTCCCTCAGTAACCGGTCTCCCTAAGGCCTATATGGACTTCGCGGATGTTTTCTGCAAAAAACAAGCTGAGACTCTACCTCCTCACAGGCCTTATGATTGCCCTATCGACCTCCTCCCGGGTACTACTCCACCCCGGGGCAGAATTTATCCTCTCTCTGCCCCAGAGACTCTTGCCATGTCTGAGTATGTCCAGGAAAATTTAAAAAAGGGCTTTATCCGTAAATCCTCCTCTCCTGCCGGAGCTGGATTTTTCTTTGTGTCCAAAAAAGATGGCTCCCTACGTCCTTGCATTGACTACCGCGGTCTTAATAAAATCACGGTTAAGAACCGCTACCCCCTACCCCTCATCTCTGAACTCTTTGATCGCCTCCAAGGTGCCCACATCTTTACTAAATTGGACTTAAGAGGCGCCTATAACCTCATCCGCATCAGAGAGGGGGATGAGTGGAAAACGGCGTTTAACACCAGAGATGGACACTTTGAGTATCTGGTCATGCCCTTTGGCCTGTGCAACGCCCCTGCTGTCTTCCAAGACTTTGTCAATGAAATTTTTCGTGATCTGTTATACTCCTGTGTTGTTGTATATCTGGACGATATCCTAATTTTTTCTGCCAATCTAGAAGAACACCGCCAGCATGTCCGTATGGTTCTTCAGAGACTTCGTGACAATCAACTCTATGCCAAAATTGAGAAATGTCTGTTTGAATGCCAATCTCTTCCTTTTCTAGGATATTTGGTCTCTGGCCAGGGACTACAAATGGATCCAGACAAACTCTCTGCCGTCTTAGATTGGCCACGCCCCTCCGGACTCCGTGCTATCCAACGCTTTTTGGGGTTCGCCAATTATTACAGGCAATTTATTCCACATTTTTCTACCGTTGTGGCTCCTATCGTGGCTTTAACCAAAAAAAATGCCGATCCCAAGTCGTGGCCTCCTCAAGCGGAAGACGCCTTTAAACGACTCAAGTCTGCCTTTTCTTCGGCTCCCGTGCTCTCCAGACCTGACCCTTCCAAACCCTTCCTATTGGAGGTTGATGCCTCCTCAGTGGGAGCTGGAGCTGTTCTTTTACAAAAAAATTCTTCCGGGCATGCTGTCACTTGTGGTTTTTTTTCTAGGACCTTCTCTCCGGCGGAGAGGAACTACTCCATCGGGGATCGAGAGCTTCTAGCCATTAAATTAGCACTTGAGGAATGGAGGCATCTGCTGGAGGGATCAAGATTTCCAGTTATTATTTACACCGACCACAAGAACCTCTCCTACCTCCAGTCTGCCCAACGGCTGAATCCTCGCCAGGCCCGGTGGTCTCTGTTCTTTGCCCGATTTAATTTTGAGATTCACTTTCGTCCTGCCGATAAGAACATTAGGGCCGATGCTCTCTCTCGTTCCTCGGATGCCTCAGAAGTTGAACTCTCTCCGCAACACATCATTCCACCTGACTGCCTGATCTCCACTTCTCCAGCCTCCATCAGGCAAACTCCTCCAGGAAAGACCTTTGTTTCTCCACGCCAACGCCTCGGAATCCTCAAATGGGGTCACTCCTCCCATCTCGCTGGTCATGGGGGCATCAAGAAATCTGTGCAACTCATCTCCCGCTTCTATTGGTGGCCGACTCTGGAGACGGATGTTGTGGACTTTGTGCGAGCCTGCACTATCTGTGCCCGGGATAAGACTCCTCGCCAGAAGCCCGCTGGTTTTCTTCTTCCCCTGCCTGTCCCCGAACAGCCTTGGTCTCTGATTGGTATGGATTTTATTACTGATTTACCCCCTTCCCGTGGCAACACTGTTATTTGGGTGGTCGTTGATCGATTCTCCAAAATGGCACATTTCATCCCTCTTCCTGGTCTTCCTTCAGCGCCTCAGTTGGCTAAACAATTTTTTGTACACATTTTTCGTCTTCACGGGTTGCCTACGCAGATCGTCTCGGA
Source organism: Hyla sarda (assembly GCF_029499605.1). Classification (NCBI taxonomy): domain Eukaryota; kingdom Metazoa; phylum Chordata; class Amphibia; order Anura; family Hylidae; genus Hyla; species Hyla sarda. The sequence goes on along the minus strand of NC_079198.1, from coordinate 115,081,363 downwards.
TAGAGGCGTCCAATTTGTGTCTAAATTCTGGAGGGCTCTCTGTAAACAACTCAAGATTAAATTAAATTTTTCTTCTGCATATCATCCCCAGTCCAATGGACAAGTAGAAAGAATTAACCAAGTCTTGTGTGATTATTTGCGACATTTTGTTTCCTCCCGCCAGGATGACTGGGCAGATCTCCTTCCATGGGCCGAATTCTCGTATAACTTCAGAGTCTCTGAATCTTCCTCCAAATCCCCATTTTTCGTGGTGTACGGCCGTCACCCTCTTCCCCCCCTCCCTACCCCCTTGCCCTCTGGTCTGCCCGCTGTGGATGAAATTTCTCGTGACCTTTCCATTATATGGAGAGAGACCCAAAATTCTCTCTTACAGGCTTCTTCACGCATGAAGAGGTTCGCGGATAAGAAAAGAAGAGCTCCTCCCGTTTTTTCCCCTGGAGACAAGGTATGGCTCTCCGCTAAATATGTCCGCTTCCGTGTCCCTAGCTACAAGTTGGGACCACGCTATCTTGGTCCTTTCAAAATTTTGTGTCAAATTAATCCTGTCTCTTACAAACTTCTTCTTCCTCCTTCTCTTCGTATCCCTAATGCCTTTCACGTCTCTCTTCTTAAACCACTCATCCTCAACCGTTTTTCTCCCAAATCTGTTCCTCCCACTCCTGTTTCCGGCTCCTCGGACATCTTCTCTGTCAAAGAGATCTTAGCCTCTAAAAAGGTCAGAGGGAAAACTTTTTTTTTAGTGGACTGGGAGGGTTGTGGTCCTGAAGAGAGATCCTGGGAACCTGAGGACAACATCCTAGATAAAAGTCTGCTCCTCAGGTTCTCAGGCCCTAAAAAGAGGGGGAGACCCAAGGGGGGGGTACTGTTACGCCGAGCGCTCCGGGTCCCCGCTCCTCCCCGGAGCGCTCGCTACACTCTCTCCGCTGCAGCGCTCCGGTCAGATCCACTGACCCGGGGCGCTGCGATTCTGCTGCCAGCCGGGATGCGATTCGCGATGCGGGTAGCGCCCGCTCGCGATGCGCACCCCGGCTCCCGTACCTGACTCGCTCTCCCTCGGTCCTGTCCCGGCGCGCGCGGCCCCGCTCCCTAGGGCGCGCGCGCGCCGGGTCTTTGCGATTTAAAGGGCCACTGCGCCGCTGATTGGCGCAGTGATTCCAATTAGTGTCTTCACCTGTGCACTTCCCTATATCACCTCACTTCCCCTGCACTTCCCTGCCGGATCTTGTTGCCATTGTGCCAGTGAAAGCGTTCCTTGTATGTTCCTAGCCTGTGTTCCAGACCTCCTGCCGTTGCCCCTGACTACGATCCTTGCTGCCTGCCCCGACCTTCTGCTACGTCCGACCTTGCTTCTGTCTACTCCCTTGTACCGCGCCTATCTTCAGCAGCCAGAGAGGTTGAGCCGTTGCTAGTGGATACGACCTGGTCACTACCGCCGCAGCAAGACCATCCCGCTTTGCGGCGGGCTCTGGTGAAAACCAGTAGTGACTTAGAACCGATCCACTAGCACGGTCCACGCCAATCCCTCTCTGGCACAGAGGATCCACTACCTGCCAGCCGGCATCGTGACAGTAAGAAAAGAGAAAAGAAAAAAAAGGTAAGAAAACAAGAGACAGAGAGAAGAAAAATGGGGGAAACTTGGATAGATTCAAAATTAGTACAATTTATTATAATGTATAAAAAAGGAAAAAGGACTGGGCCCTAGCACTTATACTTTCCAATATTTACAATAAAACATAAATATCAATAATAAGCAGATAGTCGGCAGAGTCAATAGACTGAAGCACTAATTCCGATATTCAGATAACTTGCTCGCAAATCAGCAAATCTAGTTCCATAATGGACAGTCTGTGTTTTATATATGATCTCGGTACTGCGACCGTATAACAGTTCACCACAGTTCAAGCGACGATATTGCAACCATATAGTAATTTCTACTGTGTAGAATTAGCGGTACTGCGACCGCGGAAACAAAGTAGCAGTTAAACAATGTTGCGGACGTGACTCCCAAAGTACAATGTATCAGCCGACAGTGCGCCCGCCGAACACTTTACATAGACATATGAGGTATGTCCTTACTCAAGAGAAATTGGGCTACAAATATAAGTATATATTTTCTCCTTTTACCTCTTGTAAAAATTCAAAAATTGAGTCTACAAGAACATGCGAGTGTAAAAAATGAAGATTGTGAATTTTCTCCTTCACTTTGCTTCTATTCCTGTGAAACACCTAAAGGGTTAAAATGATGACTGAATGTCATTTTGAATACTTTGGGGGGTGCAGTTTTTATAATGGGGTCTTTTGTGGGGTATTTCTAATATGAAGACCCTTCAAATCCACTTCAAACCTGAACTGGTCCCTGAAAAATAGTGAGTTTGAAAATTTTGTGAAAAATTGGAAAATTGCTGCTGAACTTTGAAGCCCTCTGGTGTCTTCCAAAAGTAAAAACTCGTCACTTTTATGATGCAGACATAAAGTAGACATATTGTATATGTGAATAAAAATTTTTTTATTTGTAATATACATTTTCCTTACAAGCAGAGAGCTTCAAAGTTAGAAAAATGCTAAATTTTCAAATTTTTCGTCAAATTTTAGGATTTTTCACAAGGAAAGGATGCAAGTTACCACAAAAATTTACCACTAAGTTAAAGTAGAATATGTCACGAAAAAACAATCTCGGAATCAGAATGATAACTAAAAGCATTCCAGAGTTATTAATGTTTAAAGTGACAGTGGTCAGAATTGCAAAAAACGCTCTGGTCCTTAAGGCCAAAATGGGCTTGGTCCTGAAGGGGTTAATTCTTCTGTTAATACCTTTGCCTCTTCCTCAAAATCTTCTTCATTAGTACAGTTCCTCTTCAGGCGTCTTAATTGACCTTGAGGCACATTCAGAAGCCATTGGGGTAAATGGCAGCTGTTAAACAGGATATATGAATTTCTAGCAGTAGGTTTCTTGTACGTTTGGCATTTTAGTTGTCCATTCCTTACTGTAATAAAAAGATCTTAAAATTCCACCTGGTCCATGCTGATTTGTGGGGTAAAAAGGAAGGTTAAAATTGTTAATATTCAGAGAGTCTAAAAAAGTGTCCAGTTGAAGTCTTGTACCTCTCCAAATCAGTAAAATGTGGTCTATGTAAAGACGCCATAGGACCAGATCTGTGCCCAGCTTGGGATTGATGACCTGATGTTCCCAATAGCCCATGAATAAGTTGGCATAGCTAGGCGCAAATCTGGTCCCCATGGCCGTACCCACTTTTTGACGGTAAAAATGTTGATTAAAAAAGAAACAATTGTGTTTTAAAATATATTTAATACTCTCTGTTAAAAAAACTATTTGAGTGGGAAAAGTTCTTCGGCCTGAGTTAAAAAATAGTGCGATGCTTCTATACCCTGTTCGTGATTAATACAGGTGTATAGTGAGCTAACATCTAAAGTTCCTATGAGCCAATGTTCCTGCCAATCCAATTTCTCCAATGTATTGTTGGTGTCTGTCGTGTCTTGTAAATATGATGGTATCATGACTGGAGAGGAGGGGACCATATTAAAAAAATGTCCAGACAGGAAAGCAAATTGATGTATGATCTCCAAACCTTGGCACCATTTGGACTAAACGCAGATCTTGAGATTTTTGGATTTCTACAACAGTAACATATTTTTTATTGGCTACTACTACATTAGTACTAACAATTTTTGCGTTGTCTCCCTTCTATAAATGCTATATTTTGTGTGCCTTATTTTTTTATAGACACATATATATATATTTTTTAAATATTGTAATAATTTGAAATAGACACATACCAATATATCTTATATTGCATTATATCCTAACATGTCTAAGAAACTCCTATTTTCATATATTCACACAATCCTTTATTCTCATTTACATATTTAGTATATTAAACCTTCTTACAATATCTTTTCATGTATCCATCTTCTCTATTTTTCTGGGTCCATTCCTGGATTTCTTATTGGGATGGACCCATCTCCGGACTTTTTCTGCCATATTTTCCCTTATCCCTTACTTGGATAGTATATAAGACCCACTATGGCTATTATTCAATTGACTACTGAGGACGGACCCAGGAGGTCCAAAACGCGTCTAGTCGTGCAGCAGATTAGGCCAATAGACTCTACTACAAGCACTACAGCAACCAGCTCAACCTCGAGGCAAAGACAGATACAGAGGATCATCATAGCGTGTCCGTGGCCTCACATGCGCTTAACACCATGAGGAGAAGCTTATCCATAGCTACAGCTGACTGCCGCAGGGAGCCGCCAAACCACCAGAGCGAGGACGGACAGCTTATCACTACTGGAGCAGGGAAAGAATTCGCCGAGGCACCGGAGGTATAGGGCAAGAGGTACATAGTACCACAACTACTCTGCCCTTACCAGCAAAATTCAGCCTTGCAGCCGCTGGAGCCTCCCTGTCTGCTGCCCACTGTGGGACTCTTCTCACACGGCCTCCTCGCTCTGTGTATTACCAGCGCGGTCACAGTACCGCGATCCTATTCCCCGGCTGTCGGCTCATACTTTACAAGTTGTCAGCGCGGGCACAGCACCGCGATCATATTCCCCTGCTGTCGGCTGATACATTGTACTTTGGGAGTCACGGCCGCAACATTGTTTAACTGCTACTTTGTTTCCGCGGTCGCAGTACCGCTAATTCTACACAGTGGAAATTACTAAATGGTTGCAATATCGTCGCTTGAACTGTGGTGAACTGTTATACGGTCGCAGTACCGAGATCATATATAAAACACAGACTGTCCATTATGGAACTATATTTGCTGATTTGCGAGCAAGTTATCTGAATATCGGAATTAGTGCTTCAGTCTATTGACTCTGCCGACTATCTGCTTATTATTGATATTTATGTTTTATTGTAAATATTGGAAAGTATAAGTGCTAGGGCCCAGCACTTTTTCCTTTTTTATACATTATAATAAATTGTACTAATTTTGAATCTATCCAAGTTTCCCCCATTTTTCTTCTCTCTGTCTCTTTTTTTCTTCCTTTTTTTCTTTTCTCTTTTCTTACCACAGTTATAATCACAATTATAGCCATAACTACATTTATACACAATTTACCTACAACCACTATTTCTTCAATCTGACAATAACTTATTTATATTACACCACCAATAACTCATCAGTTAAAACCCACCTATATCACACCACAAACAATACTTCTCTAACTCTTAGAATCAATCACTTAACACATCCATAACTACATTCATACACCTACACCAGTCACTATTTTATACATGCTTTATTTGGGTAGAAAGGAGATTATACCCTGACTAGTAGTTCTCGGTCGTCCGCCAGATTGAGTACATCCCACACATTGTGCCTTTTCTTTATAGTATCTGTACATGCCAAGGAGATTAACGGGGGAAGTCACAGAATATATTCTCAATATGGTTCAGGCCACAAAAAGGAAGGAAAGAAATTAGGATGGTTCCAGTGAGTGGGCTTAGACTTCCAATTAAACAGGTAGCAACCAAATTAATATACACATGCAACCAGAAAAACAAAAAGTACAGAGGTATATAGTGAGCACTTGGTCCTGGAAAATACCAAACATGTAAGTGCACTAATGGATAGAGAGGTGGTGTCAAATGTCCGGTATGAGTCGATAGCGGTGCATCACGTGTAAAACAAATTGCAATTCATAATGTAAAGAAGAAAGAGAAACGGAGCACTTACACGATCACTGTCCTTCGGATCAAAATGCTGAAACGGAGGTCCCGATTCCAGTGACTTCTGCAGGGAGGCCATAATGGAATTGGGGTAGCTCAGACGCCGGCCACCGGCCGGCAGCTGAGCTCCCCCAATTCTATCATCGCCTCCCTGCAGAAGTATCCGGAATCAGGACCTCCGTTTCAGCATTTTGATCCGAAGGACAGTGATCGTGTGAGTGCTCCGTTTCTCTTTCTTCTTTACATTACAAATTAAGATACAGACCAGTAGACATAATAGATGAGTATCTTAATGGCTCACAGATTGACAAATATTGGTCACATAGGATATTGCATTCAGCTGCTCCAAGAGCATGGAGGAAATAAGGCATTCATTCAAAGAGATCCTCTCATCATCCAAAAGGTCGGCCAACATTTTTGGAATTGTGAGGGCCGTAAAGCAGATTTCCAAGGAAGATAAATCAGCAATAAAGAAAAACATGGGGTAGTGCAGGGCGGGCACTATGCAGGTTACAAGCAGTATTACAACATTGCCAGAAATGATAAACAGGTAGATAGAATCCTGTTCAAGTAAAAGCCTGCTAGCTACAAGCAAGTCCAAATCCAGTTGCTATAATTCCCCCTGAAGCAGATGAGCGCCAGATTGTGGCACCATGCAGTATTCAGGAGGTTTTTACCCAAGATTATTTCTAGTCCATGCTGAGAGACATTCATCTTCAACTATCCTGTTTTGCGCACAACCTGCCATAGGGTACCTTGCTGTGACTCATGTCTTAAAGGGGTACTCTACTGGAAAACATTTTTTTTTTTTTTTTTTTTTAAATCAACTGGTGCCAGAAAGTTAAACAGATTAGTAAATGACTTCTGTTTAAAAATCTTAACCCTTCCAGTACTTATCAGCTGCTTTATGTTCCAGAGGAAGTTATTTTCTTTTTGAATTGCCTTTCTGTCTGACCACAGTGCTCTCTGCTGACACCTCTGTCCATTTTTGGAACTACCCAGAGTAGGAGCAAATCCCCATAGAAAACCTCTCCTGCTCTGGACAGTTCCTAAAATGGAAAGAGGTGTCAACAGAGAGACAGAAAAGAAATTCAAAAAGAAAAGAACTTCCTCTGGCACATAAAGCAGCTGATAAATACTGGAAGGGTTAAGATTTTTAAATAGAAGTAATTTACAAATCTGTTTAACTTTCTGGCACCAGTTGATTTAAAAAAAAAAATTTCCAGGGGAGTACCCCTTTAAAAGTACTTTCACCACAATGAACCCACCTGTGAAGAGTTTAATCAGTAAAAAATGTTGCAATGCATTTAAAACTCTTTAAAGAAAACAACTTGAATGTTGTGTGGCACTGTTAGACTTTTGCAGTGGTCAGAGATTTATGAACAATTTTTTTAAATTGTCGCAATTTTTCGCAAACACCTCCAAAAGGTTGCAAATATTTACCAGCCCAAACATGGTGTATGTAAAAAAAAAATTGCATATTTTTGAGCATCAGGATATAAAGTCCCCGAATTTTGCGCAACAAGTAAATCAAAGAAAATGTCAGGAAATGTGTACCTGTGAAAAATTTATCAAATGTCCTGTGACCATTTAATACATTTGGCGCACGTACGCACCAGTACCACATATAATAAAGATGTTCAAAAATGATTCACCTATAATAACAATGATAAATTTCCCCCTGTGACCTAAATTCTATGCATTTAACCTGAAAGCGCAACTGTCATGAAATCTTGGTGCAATAACCTGCACACAGCCTTTGTACTGTGTGCAGGTGGTGGGTATAGCAATGTTTTTACCTGAAATTTGCAGTCTTTCATGACTGCAAAAGATGCTTTTATTCAAAGCCACTGACGGTCGGATAGGTGTTGCTCGAGGTACGCAATGCCCCGCCGTCACCACTCCCACCCCTGCGCCTACCCCTTATGTCAGCGCTGGGACCGCTGTGTGATTGACACACAGGTCCCAGCGCATGCGCCCTTCAGCTAATCTAACCTGCGCGCCGCTGTGTGTCATCCAGCAAGCGCTCGCTCCTGCCGCTGTCTTCCTCCTCAGTGCGCCTGCACAGTGCTAGGTGCAGAGAGCATGCTTCCTCTCTGCACCTAGTATCGAGAACTAACCTGATTGCGTGTTGCTCTGCGCAGGCGCACTGAAGAGGAAGGCGGGAGCGAGCGCTTGCTGGATGACACACAGCGGTGCGCAGGTTAGATTAGCTGAAGGGCGCATGCGCTGGGATCTGTATGTCAATCACACAATGGTCCCAGCACTGACATATGGGGTAGGCGTGGGGCTGGGCGTGGCGGCGGCATAGCGGGGCATCGCGTACCTCGCGCCACGCCTATCCGACCATTAGTGGCTTTGAATTAAAGCATTTTTTGCAGTCATGAAAGCCTGCAAATATCAGGTAAAAACATTGTTATACCCACCACCTGCACACAGTACAAAGGCTGTGTGCAGGTTATTGCACCAAAATTTCATGACAGTTGCGCTTGAAGTCTCATAATCTTCAATGTTACTGTAGTATCTTGATTCTGCACAATGAACTTCAGTAAGGCCGGATTCACATGGCAGAATTTCTTCACCAGATACTGCGCTGAATTCTGCATAAAAATTCTGCATGAATTTATAGCCAATACACTTCAATGTGATTCCACTGTCCCATTCACACAGCAGAATTTCTGCTGCAGGAATTCCATTGAAGTGAATGGGCTATAAATTCATGCAGAATTCAATGCAGGAATTCTGTCGTGTGAATCCGAGGAGGATAGGAATTCCGGCGCTGACATTCTGTAGATGTCTGTGTTTTCCTATGAGTCCATAATTATCCATGGAATTTTAGTTTTGCCAGATCATGATATGGTTGAACCTGATGGACATGCAGAGTTGTGTGGGTTTATCCCATGTGAGACAATGCAAATTGCTGCTGTATCTTCAGTACAACATTCATATATAAAATTACAATATACGTATTTTTTATGTTTGCATTTTTAGTGCAGCCATTTTGAAGTAAATATAAAAAATTATTTTGACAGTAAAAGTTTATATAGGCATCTTTTTATTTCCTCATTTCTCAGTCCATAGATGATGGGGTTGGCTAAAGGTATAAAGACAGCATAGGTGAGGCCCACCACCCGGTCATAGTCTACAGAGTAACTACTTGTCACACGTATATACATAAAACTAATGCTGCCAAAAGACAGAGTGACAACAATAAGGTGCGCCCCGCAGGTAGAGAAGGCTTTCCGGCGTCCATCTTTTGACTTAATCCTTAGGATAATGTATATTATCCTGGTGTAAGAGAAAAAAACAAATGCAGAAGTCAGGAGGATGACAATGGAGCTGACAATAAATTCGACCATTATATATAACCGAGTATCTGTACATGCCAAGGAGATCAATGGAGGGAAGTCACAGAATACATTCTCAATACGGTTTGGACCACAAAATGGAAGGATAGAAATAAAGATAGTTTCAATGACCGGGGTTAGAATTCCTCCAATAAAAATAGCGGCAATTAAATTGATATATAGGCCAGTAGTCATAATAGATGAGTATCTCAATGGCTTACAGATGGCCAAATATCGGTCATATGCCATGATTGTGAGGATGTAGCATTCAGCTGCTCCAAGAGCATGTAGGAAATAAGCCTGCACAAGGCATCCATTCAAAGAGATCTTCTTCTCTTCATCCAATAGGTCGGCCAACATTTTTGGAATAGTGACGGCCGTGTAGCAGATTTCCAAGGAAGATAAAGCAGCAATAAAGAAGTACATGGGGGAGTGCAGGGCGGACTCTCTGCAGATTATAAGCAGTATTACAGCATTGCCAGAAATGATAAACAGGTAGATGACAAGAAGGATGATGAACAGAAGAACATTGAAGGGCTGAAGAGTTTTGAATCCTTGTAACACAATTTCATAGACTCGGCTATCATTGAAGATTCTTTCCATCTCTTTTTCTTCTAACATACGGATTTAAAATTCTCGATGCACAGAACTCCATTTTAAAGCTGAAAGATGTTGAATCTAAGGAAGTAAAATATCAAGCAGGAGCATATAAATGTCATTGTCAGGAAGGAATAACTTATCCTTGGTCCAGCTTTTAGTGCTCTGTTACATCTATAATGAAAATAATAAAAATGTACAGGAAGTTTTGATTTGATGTTCCCTACTACGTTGTATGCACAGCTGCAATGCAGTTTAATATGTCCGCAGAGTTGCAAATTACAATCAACCCATGTTTAGCTGGATTCAGCAAGTGTCTTAAAAAAAGAGTTCTACTGAAATTTACATTATATATAGTTCCCCTATAAAAATCAATAGGGTTGTATAAAAAAAAAAAAAAAAAAGAGGTTGCCTAACTTATAAAACCTTTTCCAAATATCCTATATTCAAAATTCATAGATGAGATCCTTTCTTCAGGACCCCTATTTTTAAACCAGAGTAGAGAGGGACAGGCCTGGTGCAAGGATTTTTTTTCTACTCTAGGTAAAAGCTAATTTTGCAATCCCTTGACCCTGTCCATTGGCTCCGTTGTTTGACGCACCCCACCTTACTACTGGGGTGATACACTGTAACAAACCTCCTTCTCATGTAATCACTTGCTACTGGGGTGGAAGGGTTTAGCTGGATGGGCGGGTGCTTCAGATGCTTGCTAACTTTATTGCTGTGGGCAGAACGGCACCCCCATCAAAAGTGCATTCTAGGCAGCTGCCTATTTTGCCTATCGGCAGAGCCGGCCCTGGAGAGTGGTTATAAAGAGCAACCTATTGATTTCAGTGCAAATTGTGCAATACTTTGTTTTTCCTTGTGATGGCGCTGCAGCAAAATCAAGCACTGAAATGCCCCTTAAGCAAAATAATGCTAATCCCGGGGGTCCCACAGCAGGATACCCCAATGAGCTAATTTTCAGGGAACCTTCTAACCCTCTAAGTAGGGATTGTCAAAAGAAGAAAAAATCTTTTTGTCTTGGGTTTCATTATACTACTATCTTTTGTTGCAAACTGAGTTACACATAAATGAAAACTAGTACCTTGACATAGCTTCTAAACAATCATAAAAACAAGCACAAATGTCAGGAAGATGTCACATAGGGCAGGGAAGAGTTTATCCCAGAATCTGCATAGTCGCCCTAAGTAGCGGCTTTACAACTGGGCACCAGTCCACTAAAGTGCAGGGGCGACATAGTCAAAACATTAAACATGAACAGTAGGAGGTCGGGGACACTGGTCAGAATAAGGAATGTTACAAACTAAGTCAGGAAACCAAGATACTAAACAACGGCAGGAATGCAAAGTTGACACAAACAGATATCAGCGAAACATGGCAGAAGGTACCGTATTTTTCGCCCTATAGGACACACCGGCATATAAGACGCACCCAATTTTAAAGGTGCATAATCTAGAAAAAAAAAAGATTCTGCACCCAACAGTGATCTTCAACCTGCGGACCTCCAGATGTTGTAAAACTACAACTCCCAGCATGCCCGGACAGCCAACGGCTGTCCGGGCATGCTGGGAGTTGTAGTTTTGCAACATCTGGAGGTCCGCAGGTTGAAGATCACTGGATAGGAGGTAGTACTCACGTATCCCCGCCGCTCCGGACCCGTCACCACTCGTCACAGCTGCCCTGGATGTCGCTCCATCGCTGTCGCCACGTCCCCGGGGTGTCCCTGACGCTCCGGACGTCTTCTTCCCCGGGATCCACACTCTCCGTCACCATCATCATGTCGCTACGCACGCCGCTCCTATTGGATGATGCGACAACGTGATGACGTCAAAGGAGAGCGCCGCCATGCAGGGGATCCCGGCACGGAGCAGACACCGAGGAGGCAGGTAAGGTCCCTCCCGGGTTTCCTGTAAGCTGTTCCGGACGCCGCGATTTCACAACGGCGGTCCCGAACAGCCCGACTGAACAGCCGGGTTACCGTCACTATCGCTTCAGACGCGGCGGTCAGCTTTGATCACTGCGTCTGAAGGGTTAATACAGGGCATCACCGCGATTGGTGATGTCCTGTATTAGCCGCGGGTCCCGGCTGTTGATGGCTGCAGGGACCGACCCGATAGGTGTGTATTCGCCGTATAAGACGCACCAACTTTTCCCCCCCAGTTTTGGGGAAGAAAAAGTGCGTCTTATACGGCGAAAAATACTGTATATAATGTACAGAAAACAGCCTATGAACAAAAGCAAGATATGGCAGGCATGAGAATATGAACAAAACTGGATTATAGGAAATATATAACTGCAAGATTAAACCAGGAATGCGGGGGGTGGTGGTTTCTGAAGTCATAACACTATATAGTGTCGGATGTAATAAAAACAATTCACACAAGACACAGGAACTAAACAGACTCCCGGTTAAGGACAAAGCGACTAGATAAAAAACAGATCTAGTCATGAGAAATATACTCAAAATACAAAGAAGTCTAAACAGGGGTCGCGTTTCAGGATTCCCAGAAACAGGTATGAAAACAAGCCAAAATACAAGGAACAAGTTGCTAACACTGGTACATAACTAACATAACATAACAGACCAGTACAGACAAATACCTAACAACAGCACAAAGCCAATACACAAACGGGTGAACTACAACGACCATGGCTTAACACCAAGTTACATGAGTGTACAGACAGAGGCAAAGGGCAAAGTGAAATTAGCAGCAAGTCTGAAAGGCTCAAGAGGCCAGAAATAACCCCTCCTAGCTGCTGATTGGCCCAGACCTGTAACACTTACCTGACGAGAGAGCAACATGCACAGTCTGACCAGGTGCGATTGTTACAACAAAACTAGGTTACTGCAAACAAAAGAGATTACTGATGCAGTAACATTCAGTCAATGTAACAATTTTAACCAATAATCTTAGATCATACAGTCATATTTTGTTGTCCTTTATTTGTTCAAAATGCTTTGAAAAGTTACCAGATGCTGATATACTTTTTACATGTATGCAGATGGTCATTCAGTATTTTTAAAGGGGTACTCCGGTGAAAACCTTTTTTCTTTTAAAACAACTGGTGGCAGAAAGTTAAACATATTTGTAAATTACTTCTAGTAAAAAATCTTAATCCTTCCTGTACTTATTAGCTGCTGAATACTACAGTGGAAATTCTTTTGTTTTTGGAATGCTCTCTGATGACATCACGAGCACAGTTCTCTCTGCTGACATTATTATTATAATAATAATAATAATGCTTTATTTATTGTTGTCCTTAGTGGGATTTGAACCCATGTCCCCAGCACTGCAAGGGAGCAGTGCTAACCACTGAGCCGCCATGCTGCCCTTAGCATACATCTGCTATGCATCTGCTATGCATGGTTGCTAAAATGGACAGAGATGTCAGCAGAGAGCACTGTGCTCGTGATGTCATCAGTGTTCCAAAAAAGAAAGGAATTTCCTCTGTAGCATTCAGCAGCTAATAAGTACTGGAAGGATAAAGATTTTTTAATAGAAGTAATTTACAAATATGTTTATCTTTCTGCCACCAGTTGATTTAAAAGAAAAAAAGTTTTCACCGGAGTACCCCTTTAACTACTGCACTGGATCTTGTTTCTGTGATTAACTGGTGAAGTCACATGACAGATGTCAAGATATCATTACATACATTTTGTGTGCAATGGCAAAAGGGACTGTCAAAAGATGTAGAAACTATAATGTACAGTACATTCCGTGCAAGTTTTTAGACCCTTTTACTTTTTATAAGTTGGGAACTTGTGGTAAAATGAAAGTCTCTACTCAATATCCCATATTGATGAAGCAAAAACGGAAGGTTTGAAATATTTGCTAATATATGGAGAAGGAAAAACTAAACTCTTGCATTCACATAAGTATTCAGACATGGACATTCACCCAGGACTTAGTTGAAGCCCCTTTGGCAATTATTCCACCCTCCAGTCTTCTTGGGGATGAGGTCACAAGGTTAACACACCTGAATTTGGAAAATTTCTGTCATTCTTCTCTACAGATCCTCTCTGGCTCTGTCAGGTTGGATGGGAACCATTTGTGGAAGCCATTTTCAGGTCTCTCCAGATATGTTTTATTGGGTTCAGGTCAGGTCTCAGGCTGGGTCATTCAAGGACACTCTTAGAGGTTTCCCTAAGTGGCTCCTGTGTTGTCTCGGCTGTGTGCTTAAGGTCATTGCCTTGTTGGAAGGTGAACCTTCCGCTCAGTCTGAAATCCAGAGCTCTGGACCAGGTTTTCAATAAAAATATATCTGTACTTTGCCCCATTCAGATTTCCCTTAACCCTGACCAGTCTCCCCGTCCCAGCTGCTGACCCCACTATGCTTCACTGTAGTGATGTTATCAGGTAGGTGATGGTCAATGCCTGGTTTCCATGAAGCATGAAGCTTAGAATTTAGGCCAAAAACTTAAAAACTTCAATCTTGGTTTTATCAGACCGAAAATCTTCTTCTCACAGTTTGAGAGTCCTTTAGTTTTTTTTTTTTTTGTAGGCATTTTTTAAGCATCTTTTCCTGAGTAGAGGCTTCTTTCTGCTCACTCTGCCAAAAAGCCCTGATTGGTGGAGGCTGCAGTAATGGTTGACCTTCTGGAAGTTTCTCTCTTCTGAATACAGGATGTTTGGAGCTCAGCTAGAGAGACTATTGGGTTCTTGGTCACCTCTCTTACCAAGACCCTTCTGCCCTGATTACTTAGTTTAGTGGGGCGGTCAGCTCTAGGAAGAGTCCTAGTTGTTCACAACTTCTTCCATTTAAGAATTATGGAGGCCACTGTGCTCTTGGAAACCTTTAGTGCAGAAGAAGTTTTTTTTGTACTCTTCTCCAGATCTTTCCACACAATCCTGTCTCTGAGCTCTACAGGCAGTTATTTCTACCTCATGACTTGGTTTTTGCTCTGATATACATTGTCAGCTATGAGATGTTATATAGACAGGGCTGCCTCTTCCCATATCCTGTCCAATAAGATAAATTTACCACAAGTGACTCCGATCAACGAGTAGAAACATCTCAGAGATGATCAAGAGAAATAGAAGGAACCAGAGCTAAAGTGTCATAGCAAAGGGTCTGAATACTTACATCCATATGTCCTTTCAAAATTTTAGTTTTAATTTTTAATAAATTCCCAGTTTTAAGTGCAGAATGATGGGGCATTTTTTTTAGCACAAGGCCCGAACATAACAAAATGCAAAAAAGTCTAAGGGTTTGAAGACTTTTCCGAATGCATTGTTGGTAGATCACAATTCCTTTATTTTACTGTTTCTTAAAATTTGTAATTTTCAGTCTTGTAAAACTGTTATAGTGATAGTAAGAGCTATGTAAAGCAGATAAGAAGTAAGGGTAGAGTAACTCAATACCCTATGATGACAAAGTCATAACAGAATGGTAGAAATCTTTGCTAATTTATTGAACATTAAAAACAAAATTCTTGCAGTGACATAAGTATTCAGATCCTTCACTCAGGACTTAGTTGGAGCCCCAGAGATGTGAGTCTAAAAACTACTGCTGCCTAAAAAGTCTAAAAATCAACTGGTGCCAAAAAGTTATGCAGATTTCTAAATTACTTCTATGTAAAAATCGTAATCCTTCCAGTACTTATCAGCTACTGTATGTTCCAGAGGAAGTTGTGTAGTTCTTTCCAGTCTGACCACAGTGCTCTCTACTGACACCTCTGTCCATGTCAGGAACTGTCCAGAGCTGGAGAGGTTTTCAATGGGGATTTGCTCCTACTCTGGACAGTTCTTGACACAGACAGAGGTGTCAGCAGAGAGTACTGATGTCAGATGGAAAGAACTATACAATTTCCTCAGCAGCTGACAAGTACTGGAAGGATTAGGAGTTTTAAATAGTCATTTACAAAGTCATTTACAAATTTGTACAACATTCTGGCACCAGTTTGTTTTCCACCAGAGTACCTCTTTAAGTCTCTGTGACCCCCATTGTTTGTTCACCAGTTTTCCTTCCTTGGGCATCTTTTCATAGGTACTAGCTACTGCATACGGAGTATGCCCCACAAGACCTGCCATGTTGGAGATGCTCTTACCCAGTCATATATTCATCCTAATTTGGCCTTTGTCACAGTTGCACAAATCCTTTATTTGCAAATTTTTCCTGCTTCCAACACATTGGGCCTCATTTACTAAGCTGAAAACGACCAGTTTTTGTCTGGTTATTTTGTCTAAGACATGTCTGCACCAGTGTGCGCCTGAAAAATCCGACAAACCCCGAAAAAGGGGCATGGTCTGACACAAAAAGGGGCATGGTTTCACAACCCGACCGATTTACTATGGAATTCACAGAAAATCCTGTTGGTAAATGGCTGGAAATATCGACCTAGAAAAAGCTGGTCAGAAAATGTTCCCGACTTTTCCCAATAGTAAAAACCCAAAACTCTTAGTAAATGAGGCCCATTAACTTCAATAACCGACTGATTACTTGCTAATATATCCCATTTTACATATTAAATGTTCACTTTACATTTTTAATGTTATGGCTGATACGTGTAAACAATAATAATAATAATTACTATTATTTAATCTACTTATAAACTGCAGATTCTTAATAGTATTAAATATCTGAAGACCCTTAGAAATGTATGTATTTGAAAGTCATTTATTTTTATAAAATTTTTCGCTGTAGGTAAACATTTTTGTCAAACAAAAATAAATTGGGGGAGATTTATCAAAACCTGTCCAGAAAAAAGTTGCTGAGTTGCCCATAGCAACCAATCAGATCGCTTATTTCATTTTATAGAGGCCTTGTTTAAAATGAAAGCAGCGATCTGATTAGTTGCTATGGGCAACTCAGCAACTTTTCCTCTCGACAGGATTTGATAAATCTCCTCCATTGTCCTTTATTCTGGAGAAACTTTTTTTTATCTTATTTAATAGAAACAGTACTTACTACCAATTGTATCTCAACAAGACGTTAAAAAAAAAAATCCCCATACCTGATTATTGCACCGCTCATGGATAATGTGCATTGTTCTCTAAGCTGTTTATATAGGTCAAGGTGTTCTGGGAATTTATTCTCTGTACAAAACGAATAATTGGCATTCAGAATTATTTTCGGCAGCTGTGACTGAGATATTTTTACCTAATTGGATGTTGTAGCTTTAAGGTTATAGGATAAATCATCAATTATCAAGAGTATTGTGTGCAAATTATTTTAATGATCCTTATACTTGAATAAGGGAAGAACAGTCTATGGACAGTCACCACCCTGCATGGACACTATACCGCCATCAGCAGCAATAATGGAGATGGCCATGGCATATCGTCAAATAAGTCCAACCTTTATTGGCAGTGTTGAAGATTTGTACAAATGCTCTTAAGGCCCATGCACACTAGGGTCCAGCAGGCGCTAGGATAGCTCAGAGATGCGCCATCTCCATAGATGCCAATGCATTTCCAATCGTATTCTGCTGGAAGAATGGGTTTCCACGGCATCCAGAATTTCCATGGCAAAACCTCTGCCTTAAAGGGGTACTCTGCCCCTAGACATCTTATCCCCTATCCAAAGGGTAGGGGATAAGATGTCTGATCGCAGGAGTCCCGCTACTGGGGACCCCTGCGATCTTGGCTGCAGCAACCCAGACATCCAGTGCTTGGAGTGAACTTCGCTCTGTGCCGGATTACTGGCGATGCGGGGCAGAGGCTCATGACATCACGGCCACGCCCCCTTAATTCAAGTCTATGGGAGGGGGCTTGCTAGCCATCATGCCCCCTCCCATAGACATGCATTGAGGGAGCATGGCCGTGACGTTACGAGCGGGTGTGGCCATGATGAGCCTCTGGCGCTGCACCTGACACTCTATACAAATGCTGGGTGCAGCAGGGAGATCGCGGGGGTCCCCAGCAGCGTGACCCCCACAATCAGCACATCTTGTCTAGGTGTGGCGCACCCCTTTAAACCAGAGTCTCACACTTTCCTCAATGGCTGCTTCCTGGGTCATCTGATAGAGACTTTTGGCACTGTTCTCAGCCTCAATGCTGCAGCTTGTTCTACAGGCTAGCTTTTGGCTCCTCACTGGTACTTACCATTGATCAATACCTCTCTCTCTCTCATTGGCCAGCCTCAGGCTCTCTCTTTCTATTTAGTGGCAAGTGGCAGGCCTCTCTGTTCAGCAACGCCATTTATTTCCCTTACATTCTTCATGGTCTACAATCACATGGTCACTGAAACTTACGGTCAACCTAGAGCATAGGTCCAAACAATCCATCAGAAAAAACACAGGCCCAGGGAACGGACTACTGTAAAATTATTTATTAATTGAAGAACTTTAAATGTGTACATCCACAGTGAAAGACAGAAACAGGTTTGCTGTGTTTGCTTAAGTTTTTAAGCCTTTAGCCTTAAAGTGATACTCCACTGGCCAACGTTCGGAAGTAAATGTTCTGAGCACTGTCTTCATGCTGCGTGGTTCAGTCACGCCCTCCCCCATAGACTTGCATTGAGGGGCGTGTCTGTGATGTCGCGAGGGGCTCTGCACCGCAGCTGATCACTGTAGACAGTGAGCCTGCCGAACGACCCGGGTCTGATGAGGAATGTCGCGCAGACCCACGCAGGAGGACATCAGTGATGTAACTCGACAGGCCACCGCCAGAGAGAAGAAGCGCTGCACAGGCCAGATAAGTGTGTGTCTGTGTGTGTGTGGGCTATGCTACCTATTATGGGGGGGCTATGCTACCTAATGTGGGGAATCTATGCTACCTAATGTAGGGAATCTATGCTACCTAATGTGGGGAAACTGCTACCTAATGTGGGGAATCTATGCCACTTAATGTGGGGAAACTATGCTACCTAATGTGGGGAATCTTTGTCACCTAATGTGGGGAAACTATGCTACCTAATGTGGGAAATCTATGCTACCTAATGTGGGGAAACTGCTACCTAATGTGGGGTATGCAGTTACACAGTTAATATTCTCATTATTGTGGATGGAATTTACATAGTTTATTATTTTGATTAATTTCCTATGGATTTTTGTATGGTTAGTTATTTGCTGCCACCTTGTGTCCTTTTTTGGTAATGCTCATGTTTCTTTTCCCTGAAAGCTATGACTAATTTCCTTTGTATGTAACCACACCCCTGCTTAGTGCATCACTTCCTGTGTCATGGCTGCCTGCATCTGCCTCATGTAACAGGGACTCATGTATTCTGCATGCTAAGCTAAGGAAAGCATAATCTTTTGGCCGCATAATACTGAAATCCATTCATTCTGCTGTATTCCTATTGTTTGATGTACAGAATAAACCAGCTTTTGGATGAAAACAGTATTGGTGAGTTCAGCTATCTGATAAGGATTGTCCGCAGTGGTTATATCTGCTTATTCAGGCCAGGCATAGAGGTCATACAAGGGATAGATCACTATTACAAGAATCTGAGTCAGAATACTGGCGAAACTGCAGTACCTAATGTGGGGAGACTGTTACCTAATGTGGGGAATCTATGCTACCTAATGTGGGGAGACTGCTACCTAATGTGGGGAATCTATGCAACCTAATGTGGGGAAACTATCTTAATCCTTCCAGTACTTATCAGCTGGACTGGGGCCACTACTACTAGCCCTACAAAGCTGCACATCTCCTGTAGTCCATCTTGTTCCATATTATACTGCTGCCAAAGCTACTACTATTCCTGCTTCTGAAACTACTATCCCTACACAGCTGCACATCTTCAAAGGGGTTATCCAGGAAAATAACTTTTTTATATCTATCAACTGGCTCCAAAAAGTTAAACAGATTTGTAAATGACTTCTATTAAAAATCTTAATCCTTTCAGTATTTATGAGCTGCTGAAGTTGAGTTGTTCTTTTCTGTCTAAGTGCTCTCTGATGACACCTGTCTCAGGAACTGTCCAGAGTAGAAGAAAATCCCCATAGCAAACCTCTTCTACTCTGTGCAGTTCCCGAGACAAGCAGAGATGTCAGCAGAGAGCACTGCTGCCAGACAGGAAAAAAAAAACTCAACTTCAGCAGCTGATAATTATTGGAAGGTTTAAGATTTTTTTTAATAGAAGTAATTCACAAATCTGTTTAACTTTCTGGTGCCAGTTGATATAAAAAAAAATTTTTTTTCCTAGAATACCCCTTTAACACTAACATGTTCCATACTGTACTGCTGCTTCCATTACAACTACTCCTGCTGCCGCTACTACAAGCCCTACACAGCCAAACATGTTCAGTGCTGTCCACCTTCTTCCTCATGGCTGCCAGCTGCTTCTTCTAGACCTACTCAGCTCAACATCTCCTGGGCTGTCCATCATGTTTCATACTATTGCTGCTGCTACCTCTGGTGCCGATACTACTTGCCCTACACGTCTGTACATCGCCTGCGCTGTCGATTATGTTCTATAATGGAGATAGTTCACTAGAGGCAGATAAACCGGCAGATCACATATTTTTCTAACCATCAGAAAAAGGATTGCAGGTGTATGAACGGACCCATGATAAATCACGCTAGTGGTGCTAAGCAAAAAAAAGACTGACAAGTCTCAAACATCAATACAGAGTAAAAAAAATAGAAAGGCGGCACTCACCACTAGTGAATAGTCTCTCTATTTCTTCAGTGTACTACAGTTACAAGCAGGGACGGCTGTCCAGCCAGCCCTGCTTGTTCCTGTAGTACACTGAAGAAATAAAGAGACTATTCACGAGTGGTGAGTGCCGCCTATCTATTTTCTACACTGTATTGATGTTCTATACTTTACTGCTACTTTAGGTGATGCTACTATTATTACTTATCATGCAAATATAAGCCGAGATGTCTTTGCTTAAGGCTTATACTCATGCACCCTTTTATCTTGCTGGGTAGCATTAGGGTTTCACCTGTGAGGCCTGCTATAATTGAACCAACCAGGGTGGGGGCTTGTAGCTTGTCTCCCCCCTCCCATTGTATGTGTGCCTAGTCCACACTGGAGGTAACTGAGGAGCAAACTGCAAGTCGGACCTATGGCTGCCGTAATTTGGTTCCTGGTTTTATTTATCTGGCCAGGTAGGTTAGTTGATAGGTCCCGCACCATTTAAGAAACCTTGGCGTGGTGTGCGGGCTCAAGTGTGTCCTTCATATAAGGATATACTGGCTAATGTCTCAATTTTACATCAGTTTTGAGGGTTAGCTAATGTCATTGTTTACATTAACCACAGCAGTGAAACCACATTGTGATCCATAGGTGTAGGTCCTCCACTCCAATGTAGGTGCACAACTGCATTTGGGGTTGAGCACCTTATATCACCTTAGATCACGTCAATGTAATTGGATGCTACTATTAGCCCTACTAGGCGCACATCTCCTGCCTTGTCTATTTTGTTTCATACTGTGCTGATATTATTGGGAACCATATCTATGACAATTAACAAAATTGGATAATTTTTTAACAGCTTTGATAAAAATCCATTCCTTTTTTTTGCTTTGCCGAACAAGTAGGCACACAGAGTCCTGGCAGTTTACTTCTCAAAAAAAAGATACTTTTCAGATGGCTTGATAAAAATCATAGCTTCTTCCAATGCCAGCCTGCACGTATAAACACCGTCAGGCATTAGCCCCAAAAACGAATCATTTTTTTTAGTCATAGTGTTAGGGAGCTTTAAAGGGGTTGGTTTCCACCCTAGGGGACCACGCACAACTTTTCTGGGTAATTGGGAAAATTCCAAATCTGAAAAGCCCTCTGAATCCAAAGCTAAATGGTTGACCAACTTTTTAGAATCTGATCCAAAAACAAATTTTCATCCTTACTAAGCACCAAGATGATTCAACCCGTTTTCCCAAAGTTATGTAAATCACAATATAAAAATAAGAACTGGAATCTGATAGGTCACTAAAGACAACTTCTTTATTCTTTCTATGCACTGGTTCTAATATATTTTCCCCACTGTATTGATGCTGTAAACATCTATATGAAAAGTAGCTTGCCTTCCCCATTGCCCTTATTGGCTCATAAAGATTTTTTTTTCCAGAAGACAAAATTCACCACAATTACCAATACACTTTAGGTCAAAATAAAGTTGAAAGTTGAGTTTGACAAATATGTTTTAGTTTTACACTAGGGGTTCATCCATAGGGCTGCAACGAGTTGCTCAATAACATTTGTATGATAACACTAATTCTATTGCAAATTTATTTTCATTTTTATTTTTGCATTTTTACTACCAATCTACTGCTGCCATATTGGCATGTGCATAAAAATTGTTCTGATGGTAAAAGTTTATGTAGAAATCTTTTTATTTCCTCATTTCTCAAACCATAAATGATGGGATTGGCTAAAGGTGTAAAGACCGCATAGGTGAGACCCACCACCCGGTCATAGTCTTCAGAGTAACTTTTTCTAACACGTATATACATAAAGCCAATGCTGCCAAAAAACAAAGTGACAACCATAATGTGCGCCCCGCAAGTAGAGAAGGCTTTCCGGCGTCCATCTTTGGACTTAATCCTTAGGATAATGTATATTATCCTGGTGTAAGAGAAAAAAACAAAAGCAGATGTCAAGAGGATGATAAAGGAGCTGACGATAAATTCAACCATTATATACAACCGAGTATCTGTACATGCCAAGGAGATCAATGGAGGGAAGTCACAGAATACATTCTCAATACGGTTTGGACCACAAAATGGAAGGCGAGAAATTAAGATGGTTTCAATGACCGGGCTTAGAATTCCTCCAATTAAACAGGTAGCAACCAGATTGACATATAGGCCAGTAGTCATAATAGATGAGTATCTTAATGGCTTACAGATGGCCAAATATCGGTCATATGCCATGATTGTGAGGATGTAGCATTCAGCTGCTCCAAGAGCATGTAGGAAATAAGCCTGCACAAGGCATCCATTCAAAGAGATCTTCTTCTCTTCATCCAATAGGTCGGCCAACATTTTTGGAATTGTGACGGCCGTGTAGCAGATTTCAAAACATGATAATGCTGCGATGAAGAAGTACATGGGGGAGTGCAGGGCGGACTCTCTGCAGATTACAAGCAGTATTACAGCATTGCCAGAAATGATAAAAAGGTAGATGATAAGTAGGATTGCAAAGAGGAGAAAATGGAAGTGTTGAAGAGTTGGGAATCCTTGTAGCACAATTTCGTTAACTCGGCTATGATTGAAGATTCTTTCCATATTTCTTCTATAATAGGGATTTATGAGATCAAATTCCAGATATATTCATTCAAATTTATCAAACATGTTAAAATTTTAATATAAAAATTAAATCTAGTTTTCCTTCCTTTATTCTGTACCCTAAAATGAGAAAACAGAATATTAGAAATGTTTCCAAATGTATTAAATATACTTACATATTACATGTGTGGTGACCACGGGGTGTTGCAATGGATGTAGCAGGGTCTGGCGGTATTAACCCCGGGGGCAAGATGTTGTTAACCCCTTAGTGTTAGTGACGCCAGGATGTGGTTGTTTTGGTATAGGGGCCGGAAGAAGGGCTGATTGCACGAAACTCACCCGGTTTGTAGCCTCTGAGCTTTCCGCTAGATCCCGGACATCGATGGCGGCAGCTATTTACTGAGTGATGGTTGTGGTGAGTTGCTGGATCTTTTCTTTTTGTTATTTCATTTTTGGCGCTATTTATTCCTTTGCACCACCGCTTAGCTCAGATTTTTTGAACCACTGTGATTTTCTGTCTTCGCTCTCCATATATCCTATTTTTTGCTTCAGGTTTTTTGGTTAGGTGCCTCCAGCTGTTGTTCTCTTCATTAGTCATATTGTTTTGGTATAGGCCACTGCCGACAACAAGCCCAAAAACGGCATGCAGTGAATGAAGGTCCACAGCAAGGATTTGAAGTAACTGGAACTTTTACTTGTAATATGCAGGAAACAGTCTTTACAGTTACGCAGTTTCCACAGAGGTAACCGGAACACAGGGAACCTTGCAGGCTTGCTTGGACTTGTAGTTATTGTATTAATTATGCAGGCCACTGTACTACTGATATAACTTGAGCTTGACAGTAGGTACTTCATTTGTAGAAGTAGCTTTGACTTACAGTTTAGGCTGCTTTCACACTATAAAATTCATCCATTTTAAAGATCTGTTTGATGTTCCGTTATGAAAACCCTGAAAATCGGCCATTAAACGTCCGTTAGAAAATCCCATTATAGTCCACGGGATTTTTACATTATCCGTTTTAATCCGTTATAGTCCGTTATTAACCTCCCTGGCGGTATGATTCTGTCTGGAAATTTGTACAATTTTTTAAATTGAATTTCACATCCCCCCCCGCCCATTTCACATCTCCCCTGTCACATTCCCCCTCCTGTTACATTCTCCCCCCTCAATGTTACATTCCCCTTCCCCCCTGTCACATGCCCCCCCCCCTTGTCACATCCCCCACCTTCATGTCACATTCCCCTCCCCCCTGTCACATTCTTCCCTCTTGTCACATTCTCCCCCCCTGTCACATTCCCCCCTCTGTCACATTCCCCCCTCTGTCACATTCTCCCCCCCCCTGTCACATTCCCCCCTCTGTCACATTCCCCCTTTTGTCACATTCCCCCCTCTGTCACATTCCCCCCTCTGTCACATTCCCCCCTCTGTCACATTCTCCCCCCCCCTCCCCATCACATTCATCCCCCCCCCGTCACATTCCCCCCTCTGTCACATTCCCCCCTCTGTCACATTCCCCCCTCTGTCACATTCCCCTCTCTGTCACATTCTCCCCCCCCTCCCCATCACATTCTCCCCCCCCTCCCCATCACATTCTCCCCCCCTGTCACATTCCCCCCTCTGTCACATCCCCCCCCTGTCACATTCCCCTCTGTCACATTCCCCCCCCCCCCCTGTCACATTCCCCCCTCTGTCACATTCTCCCCCCCTGTCACATTCCCCCCTCTGTCACATTCCCCCTTTTGTCACATTCCCCCCTCTGTCACATTCCCCCCTCTGTCACATTCTCCCCCCCCTCCCCATCACATTCATCCCCCCCGTCACATTCCCCCCTCTGTCACATTCCCCCCTCTGTCACATTCCCCCCTCTGTCACATTCCCCTCTCTGTCACATTCTCCCCCCCCTCCCCATCACATTCTCCCCCCCTGTCACATTCCCCCCTCTGTCACATCCCCCCCCTGTCACATTCCCCTCTGTCACATTCCCCCCCCCCCTGTCACATTCCCCCCTCTGTCACATTCCCCCTTTTGTCACATTCCCCCCTGTCACATTCCCCCCTCTGTCACATTCCCCCCTCTGTCACATTCTCCCCCCCCCTCCCCATCACATTCATCCCCCCCCGTCACATTCCCCCCTCTGTCACATTCCCCCCTCTGTCACATTCCCCTCTCTGTCACATTCCCCCCTCTGTCACATTCCCCCCTCTGTCACATTCCCCTCTCTGTCACATTCCCCCCTCTGTCACATTCCCCTCTCTGTCACATTCCCCCCTCTGTCACATTCCCCTCTCTGTCACATTCTCCCCCCCCTCCCCATCACATTCTCCCCCCCTGTCACATTCCCCTCTGTCACATCCCCCCCCTGTCACATTCCCCTCTGTCACATTCCCCCCCCCTGTCACATTCCCCCCTTTGTCACATTCATCCCCCCCCCCCCCCCCCCTTGTCACCTTGTTCTGCAGCAGGATACACTAGGTTTGCCGGCAGATTTCAAACCTAGTGTATTTACTGCAGAACAAGTCCTTTCCCCTTCAGCCAATCACAGGCTTTACACCACTGCGGCCTGTGATTGGCTGAAAAGGGAAAGGTCCTAGAAGATGAATAGTGAAGAGAGCAGGGACCAGAGCGCACGGAGGGCATATGCAGGGGGTCGGGATTAGGTGAGCAAAAGTTTTTTTTATTTGACTCAATTTTCCTTTTACACTTAGCTCAGTGTTCTTCTAACAGGGTGCCTCCAGCTGTTGTGAAACTACTACTCCCAGCATGCCTGGACAGCCTTTGGCTGTTCGGGCATGCTGAGAGTTGTAGTTTTGCAACAGCTGGAGGCCCCCTTGTAGGGAAACACTGACTTTTAGTATTTTTCTTTACCTGCTCTGGCTGCAGGGGGGCTGGACTAAAGCCAATTGGTTGCTAGTTGCCTGGGGTACCTGTGCCCTTGGAACTCTGGATATGTCATGTGACTGCAGGTCACATGACCAACACTCTATACACTTTGTACAACTTTATACATGTGAACAACCACATTAAAAGAACATAATAAATACACATGGCATTTCTACAATACACTTGATCTGGGGGAAGCCCTGCAGGAGAGCCCTGTGGACCTAAGGGACTCTTCCTGAGGGGACTTAAGGATGGTACAGAACTAAGTTTGGTACCGGGACACCACACATGGACATAACGTTTCAGAACCTATTTAGTATATTTTCTGTTTACTATAACACTTGATATTTAGCTCCTCCCATTTCACTTGATCACCTGTGTTCCTCTAGAACTTTCTCTGTTTAGTATACAGCAGCTGATAAGTACTGGAAGGATTAAGATTTTTAACAGAAGTCATTTACAAATCTGTTTAACTTTCTGCAGAGAAGAATAGTAACATAGTTCATAAGGTTGAAAAAAGACCAGAGTCCATCAAGTTCTACCTGTAGTCCTAATGAGTCCCTACTGAGCTGATCCAGAGGAAGGCAAAAAAAACTCATACTCGAGGTATAAATTCTTTCCCGACTCCAAATATGGCATCAGAATAAATCCCTGGATCAATCTTCTGTCCCTATACATCTAGAATCCATAACCTGTAATGTTATTACTCTCCAAAAATGCATCCAGACCCCTTTTAACTTCTATTACAGAGTTCACCATGACACCTTCTCCGGGAGAGAATTCCACAGTCTCACTGCTCTTACAGTAAAGAACCCCCGTCTGTGCTGGTGTAGAAACCTTCTTTCCTCTAGATGTAGAGGATGCCCCCTTGTTATAGATACAGTCCTGGGTATAACTAGATCATGGGAGAGATCTCTGTATGGTCCCTGATATATTTATACATAGTTATTAGGTCACCCCTATGCCTTATTTTTTCTAAACTAAATAACCCTAATTCTGATAATCTTTCTGGGTACTGTAGTCCTCCCATTCCCCGTATTACTCTGGTTGCCTGTCTTTGAACCCTCTCCAGCTCCACTATATCTTTCTTGTACACTGGTGCCCAGTACTGTACACATTATTCTATGTGTGGTCTGACCAGTACTGTACACAGTATTCTATGTGTGGTCTGACCAGTACTGTACACAGTATTCTATGTGTGGTCTGACCAGTACTGTACACAGTATTCCATGTGTGGTCTGACCAGTACTGTACACAGTATTCTATGTGTGGTCTGACCAGTACTGTACACAGTATTCTATGTGTGGTCTGACCAGTACTGTACACAGTATTCCATGTGTGGTCTGACCAGTACTGTACACAGTATTCTATGTGTGGTCTGACCAGTACTGTACACAGTATTCTATGTGTGGTCTGACCAGTACTGTACACAGTATTCTTTGTGTGCTCTGACTAGTGATTTGTACAGCGGTAGAATTATTTCCTTGTCATGGGCATCTATGCCCCTATTGATGAACCCAATGATTTTATTTGCCTTGGCAGCAGCTGCCTGACACTGGTCACTACAGCTAAATTTACTGTTAACTAAGACCCCTAAGTCCTTTTCCACCAAAGACGCTGTAGACACAGCTAGAAGTAGATGTCTTCAGGCGCTCTCCAGGACAATCAAGTAATTTTAACCGTAAGACACGGACTGGTAAAATAATAAAGATTTATTTGGCAGAAAATAAGCTCAGACAACGTGTTTAGAGGGGCGGGACCCCCTCTTCGCCAGGTCCACTGATTGGTTAGCAGGAGCAGGTTTTAAACCGTATTTGCCCACGAAAATCATTTTTCATGTAAAACAAATGTGATAAAATAAAACCACAGTGGAAACAATTTGTTGTACATAACACATAATAATATCAAATATGTAAAATGGGCATTACATGCTAGGGGAAGAATTTCTAAATATATGTATATGCAATGATCATCTCTAACCCCCAGATTAGGGGAAGATGTAGTATGGCTTTACTTACGCTGTGAATGTCAGTTTGGTTTCAGACCTGAGTTTGTTATCAGTGCTCCCGGGGCACAGCACAACTCCAGCAAGTATTAGTCTGTCCCGGAGAGGATGGGACATGTTAGCCGGCTCGTTGTATTTTGCAGAATCGGCATTTCGGCCACATCCTGCGGGACGGCAGGTAAAGTTTCCTTCATACGAACATAAGGAGGGCAAACTGTAATCATATAGCATATAACAGCAAGGAAGCATATAATAAATTAACCCCTTAATGACTCAGCGTATTTTGGCCTTAAGGACTCAGACAATTAAATTTTTACGTTTTCATTTTTTCCTCCTCGCCTTCTAAAAATCATAGCTCTTTTATATTTTCATCCACAGACTAGTATGAGGGCTTGTTTTTTGCGAGACCAGTTGTCCTTTGTAATGACATCACTCATTATATCATAAAATGTATGGCGCAACCAAAAAACACTATTTTTGTGGGGAAATTAAAACGAAAAACGCAATTTTGCTAATTTTGGAAGGTTTCGTTTTCACGCCGTACAATTTATGGTAAAAATGATGTGTGCTCTTTATTCTGAGGGTCAATACGATTAAAATGATACCCATTATTACATACTTTTCTATTATTGTTGCGCTTAAAAAAAATCACAAACTTTTTAACCAAATTAGTACGTTTATAATCCCTTTATTTTGATGACCTCTAACTTTTTTATTTTTCCGTATAAGCGGTTTTTTGTGCCATGATCTGTACTTTTTTTTGATACCACATTTGCATATAAAAAACTTTTAATACATTTTTTATAATTTTTTTTATAAAATGTATTAAAAAGTAGCAATTTTGGACTTTTTTTTTATTTTTTCGTTCACGCCGTTCACCGTACGGGATCATTAACAATTTATTTTAATAGTTCCGACATTTACGCACGCGGCGATACCAAATATATCTATAAAATTTATTTTTTACGCTTTTTGGGGGTAAAATAGGAAAAAACGGACGTTTTACTTTTTTATTGGGGGAGGGGATTTTTCACTTTTTTTTTACTTTTACTTTTACTTTTTTTTACATTTTTTTTTTACACTTGAATAGTCCCCATAGGGGACTATTCATAGCAATACCATGATTGCTAATACTAATCTGTTCTATGTGTAGGACATAGAACAGATCAGTGTTTTCGGTCATCTTCTGCTCTGGTCTGCTCGATCACAGACCAAAGCAGGAGACGCCGGGAGCCGGACAGAGGCAGGAGAGGGGACCTCCGTGCGGCATTCTGAATGATCGGATCCCCGCAGCAGCGCTGTCCGGGCATGCTGGGTGTTTTAGTTTTGCAACATCTGGAGGTCCGCAGGTTGTAGACCACTGTGCTATACTTTACATTACATGGATCCCTCAACATCCAATGGTTTCAACAAACGATGGTCCATTTGGAACGGATTACCATCGTATGTTGAGGGACCACTGTAATTGCATAAAATAAATAAATAATTCAGTAAATGACTTCTGTAACTTCATTTAAACCATGAGGCTGTAATGTTTGTAGGGAATAAATCCAGAACATTTCTTTTTTTTTAGCTAGGGCTTCAGCTCTGTTTGTAACGAGTATTGGTATGTGATCAATCGGTAGAACGGTGAAAAGATTGTTTTCTTCACCTTTGTGTTGTAACGAAAAGTGTCTGGAGAGAGACCATGGTGCATGAAATTTCTTTTTATATTGCATCTATGTTGGTTGAGCCTCTGATGTCGTTTTTGTGAGGTCCTGCCGACATATTGTTTGCCACAGTGACAATTAATTAAGTATATGACAAAGGCGGATTGGCATATCATATAGTATTTTATGGGAAAGGTTTCACTTGTACATGTGCCGCTTAAGACAGTGCTTTCGTGCTGTATACTGAGACAGCAAAGACACCTCTTTTTCCGACATTTAAAGACTCCCTTTTTCAGGAGAGGGAGAAGGACGGGCGTACCCCGTTACACCACAGCACCTACCCTTTTAAAGGAAATAACGGCACATGGTTGCGCTTTGTTTTCAGTTTTTTTTAAGTCCTTTTCCACGTCAGTCGTCCCAAGTGTTCTCCAAGGAAAACTGCCTCATATTTTCTCCCGCACTATCCACAGGTACTGGGGGATAGTGCGGGAGACGCTGATTAAAACGAGCCCTACCTTGGTTTGATCCACGCCGCCATTCGCCCGCAATTTTAGTTTTAATCTCTGTGTATATCCTGCTGTAACTGGCACGGGGGGGAGGCTTCTGCGGGCTAACTGGCGCTGACGTCAGTGCCAGTTAGCCCACAGAAACCCCGCCCGTGCCAGTTACAGCAGGATATACACAGAGGTTAAAACTACAATTGCGGGCGAACGGCGGCGCAGATCAAACCAAGGTAGGGCTCGTTTTAATCAGCGTCTCCCGCACTATCCCCCAGTACCTGTGGATAGTGCGGGAGAAAATATGTGGCAGTTTTCCTTTAATACATAATCCCAGCCTGGATTTTTCCTCCCCATCTGCATTACCTTACATTTATCAGTGTTGAACCTCATCTGCCACTTCCCAGCCCAAACCTCCAACCTATCCAGATCCATTTGTAACAGTGACAGTAACAGTTCTCTATAGTGTTTACCGCTTTACAGAGTTTAGTTTCATCTGCAAAGATTGCTACTTTTCTATTCAACCCCTCTACAAGGTCATTAATAAATATATTAACCCCTTAAGGACGCATGGTTTTTCCGTTTTTGCATTTTCATTTTTTCCTCATCACCTTCTAAAAATCATAACGCTTTAAATTTTGCACATAAAATTCCATATGATGGCTTATTTTTTTGCGCCACCAATTCTAATTTGCAGTGACATTAGTAATTTTACAAAAAAATCCACGGCAAAACAGAAAAAAATTTATTGTGTGACAAAATTGAAGAAAAAGTGTCATTTTGTAACTTTTGGGGCTTCCGTTTCTACGCAGTGCATTTTTCGGTAAAAATAACAACTTATCTTTATTCTGCAGGTCCATACGGATAAATTGATACCCTACTTATATAGGTTGGATATTGTCATACTTCGGAAAAAAATCATAACTACATGCAGGAAAATTTTTACATAAAAAATTATCATCTTCTAACCCCTATAACTTTTAATTTTTTCTGTGTATGGGCCGGTATGAGGGCAAATTTCTTGCGCCGTGTTCTGAAGTTTTTATCAGTACCATTTTACCATTTTTGTATTGATCGGACTTTTTGATCGCTTTTTATTCATTTTTTCATTATATAAAAAGTGACTAAAAATACGCTACGCTGGACTTTTTTGCACGTACGCCATTGACCATTTAATTAACAATATATTTTTATAATTCGGACATTTCCGCACGCGGCAATACCACATATGTTTATTTAGATTTTGATTTACAGTTTTTTTTTTAATGGGAAAAGAGGTGTGATTCAAACTTTTATTAGGGAAGGGGTTAAATGACCTTTGTTAACTTTTTTGCAGTGTTATAGCTTCCATAGGGGGCTATAACACTGCACACACTGATCTTTTACCCTCATCCCTGCAAAGCCATAGCTTTGCATGGATCAGCAAGATAGGGGCTCGATTGCTCAAGCCTGTAGCTCAGGCTTGGAGCAATCAAACGCCGATCGGACGCAACAGAGCAAGGTAAGGGGACCTCCACTCGCGTCCTAGCTGATCGGGACATCGCAATGTCCCGATCAGCCCGACTGAGCTGCCAGGAAGCGTTTACTTAAATTTTTAGACATGACGATCAACTTTGATCGCCGCGTCTAAAGGGTTAATAGCGCACGGCACAACGATCGGTGCCACACGCTATTAGCCCAGGGTCCCGGCTATCGTTAGCAGCCGGGACCGACTTTGTGTGATGCGGGGCCACGGCGTGACCCCGATTTAAACACCCGGACCGGGCATAAGGCGTACAGGTACGCCCTACGTCCTACGTCCTGAAGGAGTTAAATAGAACAGGACCCAAGATTGACCCCTGCAGTACCCCACTAGTAACAGTCACCCCATCAGAATAAGTACCATTAATAACCACCCTCTGATTCGTTTTAGTTATTCCTTTAGTAATTCCATAAATTACCGTATTTATCGGGGTATACCACGCACCGGCCTATAACACGCACACTCATTTTACCAAGGATATATGGGTAAAAAAAGTTTTTTAACCCAAATATCCATGGTAAAATGAGGGTGCGTGTGTGCGCGTGTATACCCCGATACATCCCCAGGAAAGGCAGGGGGAGAGAGGCCGTCGCTGCCTGCTTCTCTCCCCCTGCCTTTCCTGGGGTCTAGAGCCCTGCTGCCGGACCTTCTCTCCCCCTGGCTATCGGCGCCGCTGCCCGTTCTGTCCCCCTGACTATCGGTACCGGCGTCCCATTGCCGGTGCCGATAGCCAGGGGGAGAGAAGGGGCAGCGGCACCCATTGCCGGCGCCGCTGCCCCCGTTGCCTCCCCCCATCCCCGGTGGCATAATTACCTGGATCGGGTCCGCGCTGCTGCAGGCCTTCGGCGTGCGTCCCCTGCGTCGTTGCAATGCATGGCGCGGCGCACTGACGTCATGCGCCGTGCCGCGCATAGCAACGACGAAGGGGACGCACGCCGGAGGCCTGCAGCAGCGCGGACCCGACCCAGGTAATTATGCCACCGGGGATGGGGGGAGGCAACGGGGCAGCGGTGCCGGCAATGGGTGCCGCTGCCCCTTCTCTCCCCCTGGCTATCGGCGCCGGTACCGATAGTCAGGGGGACAGAACAGGCAGCGGCGCCGATAGCCAGGGGGTGAGAAGGGCCGGCAGCAGGGCTCTAGACCCCAGGGAAGGCAGGGATAGAGAAGCGGGCAGTGACGGCCTCTCTCCCCCTGCCTTTCCTGGGGCGGTATCGGCGTATAACACGCACATAGACTTTAGGCTAAAAATTTTAGCCTAAAAAGTGCGTGTTATACGCCGATAAATACGGTACATGTCACCAAACTAAATGTTTAACATATTGTTCCTTATAACGTATGTATTATAAGACACTTTGCTATTTACTTGCTGTTGAAATTCATAACCTTTTTTATGTTTTTAATGTGATTGAAAAAACAGCCACTAGGTGGCTCTGTTCTGTTCCCTGCCACAAATCAAACAGTTAATTTGGTCTCCTCCCGGCCTGGCAGGAGACCATACTCAGGAAGTGTGTGTGGGGCATGACGAAGCACAGCTCTCACAGGCTTCAGTGACATGGCACATGCTGGGGAACGCCCACTTTCTCCTACCGGGAGCTCACACAATGTGAGCAAGAGGAAAGGTATGATAGAGAGCTTTTTAAAGCTCAAAAAAAATAATGTAAGGGTAGGAGGGGTGTTAGGACTAGTTAGGGAATATAATCTGAGTTAGTTTAGAAAATATAGTTTCATGACTGACACTTTTTAAAGATTTCTACCATTCTGTTATCACTTGTCATTACGGGGCATTGACTGCAGAATGATGGAGAAAAAATTTGAATTATTTTTTATTTTAGCACAAGACTGCGACATAATAAAGTGATATATATACAAAATATCTCACACAAGTGAGTCTACCTCTCACATTATATACAATATCTACTGTATAGGTGAGTCCCCCCCCTCACATTTTTGTGAATGTTTTATTATATTTTCTCATGTGACAACACTGAAGAAATGCCCCTCTGCTACAATATAAAGTAGTGAGTGTAAGGCCTGTATAACAGTGTATAATATTATATCCACTCAAAATAACTCACACAGCCAATAATGTCTAAATCTTGGCAACAAAATTGAGTAACCCCTTAAGTGAAAATGACCTAATTGGGCATGTGGCTCATTAGTGTTGCAAGGTCTCAGGTGTGAATGGGGAGCAGATGGCTTAAATCTGGTGTCTCTTATACCGCTCACTGGAAGTTCAACCTCATGGCAAAGAACTCTCTGAGGACCTGAAAATAGAATTGTTGCTCCAAACAAAAAGAAGATTGGCAAGACCCTGAAAGTGAGCTGCAGCACAATGGGCAAGACCATACAGAGGTTTCTCAGGAAAGGTTTCACTCAGAACCATAGTAGACCAAAGAATCTGAAAGCACGTGTACTCCAATATGTCTATTAGACAATAGACATATGAGTGCTGCCAGCATTTCTGCAGAGATTGAAGGCAGGGAAGGGGGTGAATGGCCTGTCAGTGCTCAGACCATACACCACATACTGCACAGCACTGCACTGGTCTGCAAGGCTGTCATCCCAGAAGGAAGCCTCTTGTAAAGATCAAGCACAAGAAAGCCCACAAACAGTTTGCTGAAGCATGAGGACATGGATTACTGGAACCAAGTCCTGTGGTCTAATGACCAAGATAAATGTATTTGGTTCAGATGGTGTCAAGCGTGTGTGGAAGCAACCAGGAGGACAAAGACAAGTGTGTCCTGCCTACAGTCAAGCATGGTGGTGGGAGTCATGGTCTGGGGCTGCATGAGAGCTGCTGGCACTTGGGAGCTACAGTTCATTGAGGGATCCATGAATACCAACATGTACTGTGACATACTGAAGCAATATGGTCCCTTCTCTTCAGTGATTGGGTAAGGTAACGGACTGGCCATGCATATCTCCAGACTTAAACCCTATTGAATGTCTGTAGGGCAAACCCTTAAACAGGAGGTGGGGGAGCGCATGGTCTCTAACATCCACCAGCTCTGTGATGTGGTCAGGGAGGAGGGAAGAGGACTCCAGGGACAACCGGTGAAGCTCTGGTGAACTCCATGCCCAAGAGGCTTAAGGCAGTGTTGGAAAATAAAGGTGGCCCCACAAAATATTGAGACTTTGGGCCCAATTTGGACATTTCCTCTTAGGGGTGTACTCACTTTTGTTGCCAAGTTTATACATTAATGGCTGTGTGTGAAGTTATTTTGAGGGGACACAACATTATACACTGTTATATAGGCTGTGCACTCAATACTTACTTATGTGAGATACTGTATATATACATATGTCTTCAAACGCACAGTTTCTCCAGATCACCACAGCACCAAATGGAATATACATAAACATTTGGCACGGGCGAACATTTATGTATCCTCTATGGTGAGGATGTCTGACCCTTCCCTCCACCAACATCATCTGTCGGGGAAGAGCCAATGGGCCTCCATGCACTTTAAATGAAATTGTTGGATTGGGCCAACATTTGCCTGAAGTGTATGGGCACCTTAAGTCCATCGCTTGTTCACTTTTTCCTGCTTCCACCTTATCAATTCACTATTCACTTGCTGCCTAACATATATCACCCCTTTGCCATTGTCATAAGCTATTCAATGGTATTCACTTCACCTGTCAGTGGTTCTAATGTTATTGCTGATAAGTTTTGCATATTTAAATTCCTTAAAACCCTTACAAGCTCCTAAATTTAATATTCATTTCTCAAATTAATATATCCCTGTAAATATCCCTTTTTAAAAACAAATATTTTCAAATATTGTCCTTTATTTAAAAAAAAAATAATAATCAAAGTTTTTGTCTCCTCCAAAACATAAAGAAAATTTAATTTTAGTTGATACTTCTGAGAAAAGATGAAGCACAAAAAAAAAACAAAAGACCCCCATACCTGAACACTGCATCGCTCATGGATCATGTGAGTTGTTGTCTATACTCTTTATATAGACCCAGGTGTCCAGGGAATTTATTCTCTGCTGGATACTAGTAATTGGTATGAAGAATTATTTTCGGCTGCTGTGAGATATTGTTAGCCTAATTGGATGGTATAGTAATGGTTATACCAGAAGGCAGAGAAGGCTAAGTCTAAATATATTATGCATACACTGCTAGATTTTTTTAGATTGTGTTATGAAAAGTTTCTTTTGGTGACTACCATGTCATTTTTTATTTACTTTTGTGTTAGTTTTTTTTGTTTTTTTACAACTTTTAATACTGCTGTCCAAATCTCTGTTGGCAATGCATGACAGACTGGCATTTTCTGAACTGAAGTTAGCCGTTCTTAAAGGGGTACTCCGGTGGAAAACTTTTTTTTAAAATCAACTGATGCCAGCAAGTTAAACAGATTTGTAAATTACTTCTATAAAACAAAAATCTTTCCAGTACTTATTAGTGGCTGTATACTACAAAGGAAATTATTTTCTTTTTGGATTTCTTTTCTGTCATGACTGCAGTGCTCTCTGCTGACACCTCTGTCCATGTCAGGAACTGTCCAGAGCAAAATCCCCATAGCAAACCTGTGCTGCTCTGGACAGTTCCTAAAATGGACAGAAGTGTCAGCAGAGAGCACTGTGGTCATGACTAGTGTTGCTTGCGAATATTCACGATACGAATTTTATTCGCGAATATCGCAAATTCGCGAATATTCGCGAATATAGCACTATATATTCGTAATTACGAATATTCGTGTTTTTTTTTTATTTTTTCACAGTTCACATCACAGTGATCATCCCACTCTGCTTCCAGCTTGTGTGGTGTAAAGAAGGCTCTAATACTACTGTGTGAGACTGGTGTGCGAATTTCGCATATACGAAAATTTGCATATGCTAATTTTCGCATATGCAAATTTTTTGCTTACACATGTTTTCATATATGCAAATTTTCGCATATGCGAAAATAGAACGCGAATATTCGCGAATATATGACGAATATTCGTCCATATATTCGCGAATATTCGCAAATTCGAATATGGCCTATGCCACTCAACACTAGTCATGACAGAAAGGAAATCCCAAAAGAAAAGAATTTCCTCTGTAGTATACAGCCGCTAATAAGCACTGGAAGGGTTAAGCATTTTTAATATGTATAATAAAATATAAGTATAATAATAAGTAATTTACAAATCCAAGAAAAGAAAAAATATAAATCATCATCTCAAGGCTAATACCAGGCAACCTGATACATGATATTGATATAAGTGTCACGATTCGGCTAGCTGGATGTGGATCCTCTGTGTCAGCGAGGGATTGGCGTGGACCGTGTCGGTTCTAAGATGCTACTGGTATTCACCAGAGCCCGCCGCAAAGCGTGATGGTCTTGCTGCGGCGGTAGCAACCAGGTCGTATCCACCGGCAACGGCTCAACCTCGCTGACTGCTGAGAAGGCGTGGGACAGAAGGACTAGACAGAGGCAAGGTCAGACGTAGCAGAAGGTCGGGGCAGGCGGCAAGGTTCGTAGTCAATGTGGATAGCAGGAGATCTGGAACACAGGCTTTGGACAACACTAAACGCTTTCACTGGCACAAGGCAACAAGATCCGGCAAGGAAGTGCAGGGGAAGTGAGGTAATATAGCCAGGGAGCAGGTGGAAGCTAATAAGGCTAATTGGACCAGGCACCAATCATTGGTGCACTGGCCCTTTAAATCTTATAGAGCTGGCGCGCGCGCGCCCTAAGGAGCGGAGCCGCGCGTGCCAGGACATGACAGCCGGGGGCCGGGACAGGTAAGTGACTTGGGATGCGATTCGCGAGCGGGCGCGTCCCGCTATGCGAATCGCATCCCTGCCGGCAATGTCAGTGTAGCGCTCCCGGTCAGTGGGTCTGACCGGGGCACTGCAGGGAGAGAGACGCCGTGAGCGCTCCGGGGAGGAGCAGGGACCCGGAGCGCTCGGCGTAACAATAAGAATAATGAAAAGGGGATCGTGCTTCAATTTTATGATAAAGAATTGCAAAATTTATTAAAATGCATATACTAATAAAATTATGCAAAGACAATATATTAATAAACAGGGCCCTTGTGGAAATGTGGTAATGTCCCACACTGGAATTGTAAAATGTCACTGTTGTATTCAATAGTAATCAATAATCCGCCATTTGGTGGTTCGGAATGTTGTATACACAGTCCGCAAAACAATAAGTATCAGTTAATGTATCCCAGTCCATACAAATAAGTGGATATATAGTTGGATATATAGTTACCAGCCGAAGATATTGTCCCAGCAGGCTGGTATTCACAGACGCACAATCAGACCGACGTCTACATAAGCTGAACTGGAGCGCTGGCGTGCGCCTCCGCCGCTGGTCTGCCGGCCACAGACCCTGTAGATGCCGCTATGGGGGTAAAGGTAGTAGAGATAGCAGCTTGCAGGTGTCCAAGTTCGGACCTCGTGGCATCTGACGTCAGTAGCATGATGAGAGGGCTGACGAATGGGCTGGATGCAAAGGGCTGAGGGAGACTGCGGCTGTTACAAAAGGTTAAACGTCGAACCTTCAGTTCAATGCGGACTTGTAGAATCACAGTGGTGCGTTTGTAGTGCATTTAAAATCAAATCTAGATGCGTTTCAGGGCTCTTGTCTGTTCAGAACGGCCCTTTCCTCAGTAGAAATTCTATTTCTGAGCTGCACATATTAATTTTTTTTTCTCTAATTTACAAATCTGTTTAACTTTCTGGCACCAGTTGATTTAAAAAAAAAAAAAAAAACGTTTTCCACCGAAGTACCCATTTAAAGGGGTACTCAACTGGCCAGCGTTCAGAAGTAAATGTTCTGAATGCTGTTTTCTCATGAAGGAGTCGGCCACGCCCCTCGTGATATCACGGTCATCACTCCCCCTCCCATAGACTTGCAACGAGGGGGCGTGGTGACCGTGATGTCATGAGGGGCGTGGCCAATCCAGCAGCGCGAAAACAGCAATCAGAACATTTACTTCCAAATGCTGGCCAGTGGAGTACCCCTTTAAAATGTCATCAGATTCCCGAAATGTTCACAAAAAGATTGTTTGTCCTTTCCCCTGTATCATTGATCATATATGGCCAGGCTGAACAACTCTATAAGCAGGTGTGGACGATAATGTATATATGGCGGCATCGTTCATACAACAATTGATCAACCATCAACCTATTTCTAACTAGTGTGTATGACACCTTAACACTATAAAAAGAGTCAGCTCCCCCCTAGCATTTTCTGACCGCCAGTGGATGGGCTGTACTCCATTTCTTCTATAATAGTATATGCTATTCTTCTGTCAATTGACAGCTGCCAAAAAGCACACACACACTGTATTGCACTCACACAGGCAGCCATCCAATATGGCTTACCTTACTTGTCTGGACAGCTCTAACTCCTCACTGCTATGCCAAGTTACGTTAAAACCAAGCACATCATTGTTTTTCTTGTGAAATTCCCAATAAGTTTAATGTGTCACATGACCCTCTTCCTATTGAAAAAACAAAAGTTGAATTCAAAATGGCCGCCATGGTCACCACCCATCAAAGTTTCCCCCCTCACATATACTAATGTGCCACAAACAGGAAGTTACTATCACCAACCATTCCCATTTTATTAAGGTGTATCCATATAAATGGCCCACCCTGTATAATGTTTTGTACTGTATCATTAATAAATTAAAAGGATATCTGTAAGGAGGCATATTGCAAAGTACCCATGTGACCTTGATTGCCCAATGGACGGTCCCCTAGTTATCCCATATACAGTAACCCCCCGACATGCGATGGCCCCGACATATGATCAAATCGACATACGATGGCCTCTCAGAGGCCATCGCATGTCGATGTCAGCATCGACATACGATGCTTTTATATGTCGAGGCCATCGCATTAACTGCTATCCGACAGCGCAAAATGCTTAAGCTGCTGTCGGATAGCAATTTAAGCATCCCTGACTGGTACACTTACCTATCCCCGCTGCTCCGGGTCCACTTCGCAATCCTCCGGCGTCTTCTGTATCTTCTCCGGCATCCGGGCCTCGCTTTCCGGTGTCGTTATTACGTCCTGCGCACGTAATAACGTCACCAGAAAGCGATTCCCGGACACCAGAGAACATACAGAAGACGCCGGAGGATCGCGAAGTGGACCCGGAGCAGCGGGACAGCATCGGGAGCCCCTGGGATGGCAGCGGTGACGGTCTGGAGCGGCTGGGACAGGTACAACTTTCTCTTACATTGGTCTTCAACCTGCGGACCTCCAGATGCTGCAAAGCTACAACTCCCAGAATGCCCGGACAGCCGACGGCTGTCCGGGCATGCTGGGAGTTGTGTTTTTGCAACATCTGGAGGTCCGCAGGTTGAAGACCACTGGCTTAGTAGCTCACTCACGTGGCGGAGTCGTTAACCCCTCACCCCGCGGCAGCGTTAATGCTGCTGCGGGGTGAGGGGTTAACGCAACCGCTGCCATGGGGTGAGGGGTTAACTTAACCCCTCACCCAATGGCAGTGGCAGTGATAACCCCCTCTCCCCAGGACATAACAGCAAGGACCCCCAGGCCTGGGCAAAAGACCCCCGGGCCTGGGCACAAAGCCCCCAGGCCTGGGCACAAAGCCCCCCAGGCCTGGGCACAAAGCACCCCCACCTGGGCACAAATATCCCCCACCCCAGGCCTGGCCACAAATCCCCCCACCCCAGGCCTGGGCAGAAAGCCCCCCACCCCATCTGTACTTTGTGTGGTTAATTTTACTTACTGTGGGTTGAAATTTCATGGACTCAGGAACCAATTACCAGTTTTCCATAGACATATGTACTCAACATATGATGGTCTCGGGGCTTCGGAACCAATTACCAGTTTTCCATAGACATATGTACTCAACATATGATGGTTTCAACATTTGATGGTCCTCTCTGAACCAATTACCATCATATGTTGAGGGACCACTGTATAGTGTAGGGGGAAAGAGTTATTCAGTCTCAGTGTGTTCTAAGGCCAGAACACAGTGTGCGCTGCAGTGTTGAAAGGAAACAGCAGGAGTGTGGGGTGATGAGTGCATTGTGATGAGTAGAGATAAGCAAACCAAGCCACGCGAAACCAGATTTGACACGAATTTGGGGGGGACCGTAGCTGTCAGAACTTATGAAGATCCTAGTTCAGGATCAAAACGGGTTGCCAACATAATAAAGATTGTTCAATACCTCTCCTGGAGCAAGCACCTTCATCTAGGGAAGCAAGTTGTTATACCCATCCGATTTTTAGCTTGCTATGTTGGCCAGCATGTGCTTGTGAGTTTGATATTCATCATGTCATAGTCTCCTGTTTTTATATTTCAGTAGTTGTTGGCAGCAAGTCTGGTTTTTTCCCCTAGAGGAATGGATTCATGCCGAATTTTAGTTGTATCTAGATGTTGGTGTGACTTTAGCCTCCACGGGCTTGCATGGGACCAAAGGGGTAAAACTAAGATGTGTAGAGATGTATAGATCATTCATGCTCCACTGAAAATTCTAGAGAAAAAAATATATGCAAATCAGCTCTCAGTCTCTTACACCACCTTTTGCAGGTAGTTTTACCTTAAATTCGGCGTTTCACTCCAATATTGATTCGAAGAAACTGACCTGGAATGTATGCCAAGCCAAAAATCTTTCCAGAAGAAAAAGAATATTCATCTGCAGACAGCTGTTTCAGAGTTTATGCCCCCTCAGTAGTACAGAGTGCAGTTATTGCAGGACAAAAGGGGTAATATTTGTC
Source organism: Hyla sarda (assembly GCF_029499605.1). Classification (NCBI taxonomy): domain Eukaryota; kingdom Metazoa; phylum Chordata; class Amphibia; order Anura; family Hylidae; genus Hyla; species Hyla sarda. The sequence goes on along the minus strand of NC_079198.1, from coordinate 115,040,336 downwards.
CATGAGGTCAGTTTCATAAACATGTGCGGAGACTTACAGGCTATGAGAATGGGCCAAACCTCGTATTGCACCATACTGTGACCATATTGCATTGTACAAAATTCTGCTCCTCATATATTCAGGTTTCCCCCTGATGCATAGATCGATGGGGTCGCCATTTCCCATGTTAGTTGATGTCACCAGGAATTGGGTTATATGCTTACCCTGCAGGAAGAGAAGGGGTAATTCAGTGGTTCAGATGCACATTGCAATACCACAACCATTGCTGTAGGTGGGGCTGTGATGAACAAAGTGTTCTTAGCACCTCAAGTGAATGTGTGCGCAGTAAGGCGGGTAAGTGTTACTGAAGCATGAGGAGGTCTGGTCTTAGTCAGCCACGATGGAACACACCAGTGGACAGAGTAGGAGTGAGTGATTAAAGGTGAGAGACTAAAGCCTGAGGAGCCCAAGAATCTGTCATGTGAGATGGTGAGATAGAGAGGCGTCTTGTACATGGAAGCCTTTAGATTGATAAGACTAAAAGAGCCCGTGGTCTGGGAAGCCAGTTGCTGCATATTTTTGCCCTAAATAAGCACAACAGAAATTTAAGGACTACTTGCCCCCTTGGCCATGTCAAAGGCTAAAGCATGATCCAAACTGTGTAAGTGATGTGTTTGGAGTTATCAAGAAGACACATCAATAGTTGGCCATACCAAAGGAACACTGTAAAGCAAGCCAGAATCCTCCCTCCTGAAAGTGGTAATAAGGAGGTCCCACAAGGTGTTATGACAGGTTAAAGTAAAAGAGGTACTCACACACAGATAGTAAACCTCACTAAGGACTTTGAACTTGAGCACAGTGAACAGGGACCACACACTTCAGCCAAATCTTGCTCTTGGTTGAGTACATGCTATACATAGGCATCTGTGGATGGTCAAGAGGTAATTCCTGAGAAAAATCACAAGCACCTTCAGAGCCTATAGGGCAACATCATATAAGTGGTTGGTGCAACCCTACAAATAGTGCCTAGATGTGGTAGGGGTAACCTCCATTTGACCCAGAGCTCCTGGGGGATTTCTAGCATAGGGCAAATGTTTTCTACTTCACATGTAACCAAAAAGATTGTAAAGCTCTTAAAAACACTATAACCACAAAGTATATTGCAGTACTCAAAGTCACCGCAGTCATCAAACGTGTTGTGCCTTTGCATGAGAAAATGAAATATTGTTTTGCTCTAAAAAAAAAACAAAAAACTTTGCAATATAATAGCAAGGCACAGCCCCCCGAATGGTAAATATAGGTTTGAAAATGAGATGAGTAAAATGACACCGCCCTATGGTGCACCAGCCCTTCTTGTTTATGCTGCTATACCAGCCAAGCAATCATTTACTGCATATACAAAACTTCTCACTAACTTGGGCTGCTAAACTGTGCTGTACTTTAAGGATGATTTGGAACAGTTTATTTTAAATATTAGTTACATTTTACAAATTCAGTGACAAACCTGGGGTATATCTAACTGGGCATGTTTTACAAATGGTGGGCACCAGTTGGCAGGCCCACAAGCTACATAGTTGGATAGAGCATCTCATGATCTGTGTGCTTAATCAATAAATGAATAGACATGGAGCTTAGGTCTTGATTTCTTTGTCCCTTATCCAGGGCTGGCGCTACCATAAGGCAGCTAAGGCAACTACCTCACGGTGTCAGTGGTTGGGGTGGGAAAAATAAAATTTCCAATCACTGGCATGGGATTCGCTCCAGTACTGTACCGGGGTGACTCTCTTCTTACTGTGCACACTGTGTGATGAGATAACATCATCATATGCGGCGTGCAGGGTGAGCGGAGCTCAGCGGAGGAGAAGTCCTGCCAAAGAGGAGGCCCTGGTGTCAGTGCAGGAGCGGAAGGAATGGTGAGTAGGATTTTAATTACCTACATGCCTGCCTACTTACATGCATACACATCTAACTGCACACTTGCCTACCTACCTTCCCTATCTACCTACTGGCACTATCTACTTACACTATCTACCTACTGCCACTTACTGTCTGCACTATTTATCTACCTAACCAACAAACACTATCTACCTAGCTATCAACACTATCTATCTACCTACCGGCACTATACCTTCCTACCTATAAGCACTATATCCTTACCTACCGGCAATATCTATCTACCTGCATTATCTAGCCCTCTACTGGCATTATCTACCTACCTGCCTGCACCCATTACCTACTTTGGGCCATTACCTACCCATCAAGGCGGATTCCCTAATATCTACCATCAGGATTCCCTACCTATCTAATGGGGCAAATTAGTTACCCACCACCACCCAAACATACCCTCCCCCAACATGCTGACCTATTCCTTCATACTATGCAGGGCACCAATGAAGGCATTAATGGGACTCCGAGGATAGGAAAAAATTTGGAAATGTGCAAAGCCTAACATGTTTTTCTGGCAGTTTCTGCAATAACCACTCAAGGTTTCAAGAAGTCTTAGCGGTCTGAGCAAGACAAAGAAGAAAAGGAAAAATAATTACTCCACAAAGACACCCCCTGTGAGTCACTAGATGTAACTGGACTGCAATCTGTTATACGGTCTGCAGAGCCTGTGTAGGGCAGTGGTCATCATTATATGGTCACTGTATTGTGTATATTGGTCTTTGTTCAGTGGTTTGTATTCAGTATCATTATGGTAATATTATTCAGTCACTATATGGTAGTAATGGTAGTGGTCATGGTATGGTGCAATTATTTGTCCCTTGTATATTGGTGATATTGGTCACTGTGGTTTTTATTTAATAACACTATGATGGTATTAGTCACTGCAGTAACAATATATTGCCCTGGTGTAGAGGTATTATTTTATGTTTCTAAACCCCAACCTGTGAGAAAATCCTGTGTGTATGGCCTGGTGAGTGGCAATGCATAACCTATACCACCATTCACTTACATTCACAGGTAGGGGGATGCAAAATATTCTGCCCTGCCCGAGTGCTTCCAATACACACTACATGATGGGGGGAGGGTGGCACCAAAATGCACCTTTGCCTGTGCAGACAAAAATACTTGCACCAGCCCAGCCCTTATCCAAGACACTTATCTGGCACTACAATATGTCCTGTAGAAGTTTTATTATCAAACCATAGTCTTACACTTTGCATTGGTTGTATAGCTGTGAAAACTTTTGCAACACATGGAACGTTTAAAGGCCATTCTGATCTCCTTGTTTCGTAAGCTATAGATAAAAAGATTCAATAGAGGGGTAAGCACAGAATAAACAACAGCAAGAACACGGTCATAATACAAACCATAACTCTCTGTAAGCCGCACATACATGAACACAATGCAGGAAAAAAACATGAGGACTACAGTCAAGTGGGACACACAGGTGGAGAAGGCATTCATTCGGCCCACAGATGTCTTTATTTTCAAGATAGCTATGATTATCCTAATATAGGAAATCATTATAAAGGTGAATGTCACTAGGATAATAAAACTATTGATGACAAAATCAGCAAGAACGTTCTTAAATGTATCGGTGCAAGCCAAACTGAGCAATGGTGGGAAATCACAGAAGATATGCTGGATTTCATTACTCCCACAGAAGGGCAGTCGGGATATGAGGATGACTTCAGTAATAGGGCACAGAAAACCCAAAATAAAGCAGGTGACTACTAATTTTATAGTCATAGTGGAGGTCATGATGGAAGAGTAATGCAGTGGCTGACAAATTGCCAGATAACGGTCGTAGGCCATGGAGGTTAGAAGATAGCACTCACTGGCTCCAAGAGAATGGAAGAAATACGTCTGCAAGAGACAGCTAGTAAAATCTATACTCCTCTTTGCCACCAGGAGGTTGATCAACATCTTCGGAATGGTAACTGCTGTATAACAAATTTCTAGGATGGATAAAATACTGATAAAAAAGTACATAGGTATTTGGAGACGTGAGTCCAACCTTACAAGAACAAATATAACAACATTACCGACAATGGTAAGAACGTAAACAAGAAGAAGACAGATAAATAGCAATGGTCCATATCTGTAGAGCGTGGGGAATCCTACAAGAATAAATTCTGTGACAGTACTGCTTGTGTTCCATCGTTTCATCGTGTGACCTGTAATGAAAACAAGTTACCTTAGGGAGTCCATTGTGAAACTATTAAATATGAATTCAAGTAGAGAAAAAAAAACAGACATGGTTGCACATCATGCACCTTGTTCTAAGGCTTCTCAGAAAATTTTTATAAACTAACAGGTCATAAGACCGCTAGCCACGTTACGGCCACCTGTAAGTAGCGGGTCCCTAACATCCCTAATATAAAATGGCACCACATTGAGCAGCGACCACCACCGCCACAACACCAGTGCCCACATGGGGAATGGCCCACTGGCAGAGCAGCCCCAATGCTGCCCAAACCAGTCCCTGGGCTGCTCCTCCCCACAGACACAGCACTGCAGAAGCAATGGACGCCCTACAGCACAGCACTAGTGTGAACAGGTGTAAAAGCTCACTTACCATGTGCTCCCAGTCAAAGACTTGGAGACTGCCAGAAAGAATAAGGCCATTTTCAGCTTCCTGCCAAATTATATAGATTATTAAATATGTTGCTGTTTTTCTGCACATTTATAGTGTTAAATTTCCTCTTACTGAAACCTTATTTGGCTAGAATTATGGTCAAAAACCTTATTCACCTGTAATAGGTTCTGTACCTTAAAGAGAATCTGACAGCTTTATTATCTCAGCCATCAGTTTTCTATCCACTCTACTGTAATAAGGACCCATTCTAATAACCTAAAGATATCAAAGGGCCTTCTCATTCATTAGTTCATCCATCTTGTGGTTCTCGCCGTTCTCCGTTTATTATAGAAAACCTACAAGCTGCACCATTCACCAATTCGGCGTCACATCATCGCTCTCATATATTATGAACTGCCAGAGACACCGAGTCGATCATCCAGATAGGGTTCCCTACATGCTCTTAGCCCACTTACAAGCCCATTCTTTTAGCATGCCGTAGGCAATATCAGCTAATCTCAAGGCACCAGAATTAGGCGTTGGGTGGAGGGATTGTAACAACTAAATCAAGATCGAAATAAGAAAATAGAGAAAAGAGCAGGAAGAAAAATGGTAAATAAACACTGATATGAAATTACGTTTTCTCACTCCATCAGTCTTACCCTGAAAGTAGGCAATATGTTGTGATCTGCCAAGTACAACCCCCCCCCCCCCATTACATTTCGGTTCATACCTTGATGGTACATATATTGTGATTTCACATCACATCGAGAATTATTTAAAGGGGTATTCCGGCCAATGACATCTAAACCCCCAACCACTTACCCAACAAAAAATAAATAAAAACACCACTGCCTTGTTCTCACTTTCAACCCCAACCAAAAATCTCTTGTTAAATTCCGGCCATTTAGATAATTTATTCATGAAGGCATCCACTTTACCCCTCCCTCTTGGCTATATATAATGACATGAACATATTTCAATAAACAAAATATTTCCACTCTTTCATTGTAGGGTCCTTCGGTGTTTTTAATCCATTTCAAGCCTCTCGTGAGGTCACACCCTGTGTAATCCCCAAAAGGCAAACTTGCATATTCATCTCCAAATGTAAATCAAGATTCCTATTTACCTACAGTATCACTCCTTGCCAGTACCTAAAAATCTTTGGACACCTCCACAACAAGCGAGTCAAGTCCCCGACATAAATTTGACATTTAAAGCCTATCTTACGTGTGATGAAGAAATGCAGTCTTTTAATTATAGGAAAAAAACTGTGATGTTAACCCCTTAAGGACCGAGCATTTTTCCATTTTGGCACTTTCATTGCTGCTTAGTAACCTTTAAATGCCTCGCTGCTTAGCAACCTTTAGACACCGCGATCAAAGTAGATCACGGCATCCAAACTGGGAGAAAAAAACTGCCGGTTAGCTCAGCGGAGCTGTTCGGGACTGCGGCGGTGAAATCGCAACATCCGATCATCGCACCATTGCACCAAGCCTGAACAATGGTATAGCATTGTTCAGTGTATGCAATCAAAGGATTGCATGTAATAGTCCCCTATGGGGGCTAAAAAAAAGTGTAAAAAAAATGTGAATAAATGTGATTTAATCCCTTCCTGAATAAAAGTTTGAATCAGCCCCCTTTTCCCATTAAAAAAATATATACAGTACAGACCAAAAGTTTGGACACACCTTCTCATTCAGAGTTTTCTTTATTTTCATGAAAATGAAAATTGTAGATTCACACTGAAGGCATCAAAACTATGAATTAACACATGTGGAATTATAGACATAACAAAAAAAGTGTGAAACAACTAAAAATCTGTCATATTCTAGGTTCTTCAAAGTAGCCACCTTTTGCTTTGATTACTGCTTTGCACACTCTTGGCATTCTCTTGTTGAGCTTCAATAGGTAGTCACCTGAAATGGTTTTCACTTCACAGGTGTGCTGGTGTGGAGGAGGGGGTGTGATGGTGTGGGGGGTGCTTTTCTGGTGACACTGTTGGGGATTTATTCAAAATTGAAGGCATACTGAACCAGCATGGCTACCACAGCATCTTGCAGCGGCTGCTATTCCATCCAGTTTGCGTTTAGTTGAACCATCATTTATTTTTCAACAGGACAATGACCCCAAACACACCTCCAGGCTGTGTAAGGGCTATTTGACCAAGAAGGAGAGTGATGGGGTGGGCTGGACCGTAGAGTGAAGGCAAAAGGGCCAACAAGTGCTAAGCATCTCTGGGAACTCCTTCAAGACCGTTGGAAGACCATTTCAGGTGACTACCTCTTGAAGCTCATCAAGAGATTCCAAGAGTGTGCAAAGCAGTAATCAAAGCAAAAGGTGGCTACTTTGAAGAACCTAGAATATGACATATTTTCAGTTGTTTCACAATTTTTTGTTATGTATATAATTCCACATGTGTTAATTCATAGTTTTGATGCCTTCAGTGTGAATGTACAATTTCCATAGTCATGAAAATAAAGAAAACTCTGAATGAGGTGTGTCCAAACTTTTGGTCTGTACTGTATATGTAAACAAAAATAAACATTTGTGTTATCGCCGCGTGTGTAAATTTCCGAACTATAAAAATATAATGTTAATTAAACCGCACGGTCAATGACGCACATGTAAAAAAATTCCAAAGTCCAAAATTGTGTATTTTGGTCACTTTGTATACCCTACAAAAAGGTATAAAAAGCGATCAAAAAGTCCCATCAAAACAATCATGTTACCAATAAAAACTTCAGATCAAACTGCCCTGTATACGGAAAAATAAAAAAGTTATAGGGGTCAGAAGATGACAATTTTAAACATACAAATTTTGGTTCATGTAGTTCTAACTTTTTTTAAGTAGTAAAATAAAAAATATATATATAAATTGGGTATCATTGTAACCGTATGGACCTACAGAATTAATATATGGTGTCATTTTTACCAAAAAGTGCACAGCGTAGAATTGGAAGCCCCCAAAATAGCATTTTTTTTTTAAAATCAATTTTGCCTCACAAATAATTTTTTTCTCATTTTGCCATAAATTTTTGGGTGAAATGATTGATGTTATTACAAATTATAATTGGTGGCTTAAAAAAACAAGCCCTCATTCTGTAGGTGCAAAATTTAAAGCGTTCTGATTTTTAGAAGGTGAGGTGGAAAATATGAAAGTGCAAAAATGAAAAAACCACTGGTCCTTAAGGGATTAACCTTTGTATGAACTGTCAGTAAGCCAATATACCAAGACGTTACTAAATTTTGACCTCGGGAGAACAATTATGGTTGTAAAGTGATAAAGTTGCATCTGTTAGCAGCAATACACGTGGGTCATGCAGAATCAATCTATCACTATTGTTTGTTTTTCACAATTGATTATTTTAGGTTTATATATTTTTATGGTATTTTTCTATGATAAAGAATTTGACTCAGGGAAATGGTATTCTATATTTATGGTATGTGCTGTATATTCACTGTTTTGTTTATCCTTTTTTTTTTTTTTTACATTCATACAGGACGACCAAACAATTGTACGTTAAATCCACATTTCTATGGAAACCTGGTAATTGGTTCTGAAGCTCCAAAATGTCACCAAAAATAGGAAAAAGTGAAGATTAAAGAAAAATAAGTAGATAACTAATATAGATAAAGCAAATCCTTACATATAAAAGTAATAAAGATCTGCTGGGAGCTGTAATCACTGTCTATGTAGAGGACAGGAGCTTCTTCAGGGTCCTATACAGTACACAGTATCCTAAAAAAGTAAAATGGTTCCTCCCTCACCTGGTGTCCAAAGGAGCAGCTAACCCTGGTACAGGTAAAGTGTACAGAACATGTAATACCTCCCTGTACTGTAGGGGGCGCTACCAGTCAGTGGCTATAGAGGTGGTTTAGTTTTCTTAAAAAATGACTAGACAAATACTGACAAATACTGACCTTTAAATAAATAATTATTGAATATATATATATATATATATATATATATATATATATATATATGCAAAATTGTTTGTTTTAGGGCATTTTCCAAATTCTTACAATATAATATCATTCTTCTCCACTTACCTTTAATTTATACTTGAACATAAAATGAATTTATATTTTATTGTTTTAATAAATTGATCTTCTGATGGCTATGGTGGGTCGGGAGGTCTACATCACAATATGCCACTGTTGGTTTTTATATAGCCTGAAAACACCTGCTGGGAATGAGGCTGATACACAGGAGAGGAAGGTAAATCCCAGGCTTATTAGGATGTTTAATGGTGCAAGTAACAATACATTGACAATAGGAAAATAATCCCACTATAATTCCACTACCATATGCATGGAATATGAATCTGGTTGATCCTAAAATGGGCACTCTCATTAAAACAAATTTTTGCTATTGCACTCCGTATAGTAAATAAAAAATCTTTCTAATCTACTTTGTTAAAAAAAATGAAGTTTTCAATGTTTTATTTGTGTTTAAAAAAGCTGCCACTAGGTGTCTCTTTACTCGTCCAGAGCATATTTTCCCCTATCTCTTGCACAGACTTTTGGCTCAGGAAATGTAGTCTGAAGTGCTGAGGGAGTGTGTGCAGCCTTAGCCAATCATAGCTCATCTCACACTGAACTGCTCTGGGCCATGTGTAGCAGAGTGAGGGAGGAAGTTCTCCCCTGTGTGGCTTCAGATGATGTCACATCTACTGGGGAAAGCCCCTTCCCAGTTTGTGAACCTGACTGAGACTGAGCAGAAAATTCAGAGCAATATCAAGGTAGAAAACTAAAAATAATTAAAAAAATAAAGGCAGGGGGTCATGATGGGGGCAGTGAACAGGGAGGATTATAACATTTAACAAGATCATGATAGGTACTCTTTAAAGTGTACCTATCATTAGCAAAAACTTTTTATTTAATGGAGAAAATACCATTATACTGTATGTATATTTCTAATATACATTGGTTACAAAATATGTATATTTGTGTCCCTTCAGCTATAGACTGTATGTCTCTGTAAAGAGACCAAATACAGGATGTGTGGGAGGACAAGCAGGGCTCTGTACACTGAGGAAAAGCAGGGCTCTGTACACTGAGGGCAAGCAGGGCTCTGTACACCGAGGACAAGCAGGGCTCTGTACACTGAGGGCAAGCAGGGCTCTGTACACTGAGGGCAAGCAGGGCTCTGTACACTGAGGGCAAGCAGGGCTCTGTACACTGAGGACAAGCAGGGCTCTGTACACTGAGGGCAAGCAGGGTTCTGTACACTGAGGACAAGCAGGGCTCTGTACACTGAGGACAAGCAGGGCTCTGTACACTGAGGACAAGCAGGGCTCTGTACTCTGAGGACAAGAAGGGCTCTGTACACTGAGGACAAACGGGGCTCTGTACACTGAGGACAAATGGGCTCTGTACGCTGCGGACAAACAGGGCTCTGTACACTGAGGACAAGCAGGGCTCTGTGCACTGAGGACAAGCAGGGCTCTGTGCACTGAGGACAAGCAGGGTTCTGTACACTGAGGACAAGCAGGGCTCTGTACACTGAGGACAAGCAGGGCTCTGTACACTGAGGACAAGCAGGGCTCTGTGCACTGAGGACAAGCAGGGCTCTGTACACTGAGGACAAGCAGGGCTCTGTGCACTGAGGACAAGCAGGGCTCTGTACACTGAGGACAAGCGGGGCCCTGTACACTGAGGACAAGCAGGGCTCTGTACACTGAGGACAAACAGGGCTCTGTACACTGAGGACAAGCAGGGCTCTGTACAGTAAAACTGTATGACACGGCCTCCGAACACATAGCAGGATGATTGATAAGCCAGGAGTCTGCACTGAGCCCTGCTTGTTCTGCCCGCACTTCCTTTATTTTGCCTCCTCCACACAAAAATATCCACTTTTCTTTTTCGTAAATAGTTTTTTTTTTTTTTTAGTTTTCAGTCATAAGAAAAACAATGGATACAATTGACAAGAGTATCATGCGGTACAGCAGTAAGCTAAGGCAAAGGTGTCTACAGCACTAAAATCAGTATCCAGGAAAACACATATAACAAATACTAAAACAAATAACCAGTAATGGCAAGATACGCTATAGGATGACAAGTTTGGTCAGAAGTCCCAGGAAAAGCTTGGATAGATACCAAGGGAAATACGTGCATAATCTACTACAATAGCAAGCAATAATGAAATAAAGACAATGGGGGAGATTTATCAAAACCTGTTCAAAGGAAAAGTGGCTGAGTTGCCCATAGCAACCAATCAGATTGCTTCTTTCATTTTGCACAGGCCTTTTCAAAAATGAAAGAAGCAATCTGATTGGTTGCTATGGGCAACTGGGAAACTTTTCCTCTGGACAGGTTTTGATAAATCTCCCCCAATATCTTCTGTAAAACCATAATGGTGAATGGATTGCACCTTATTAGACTGAAGAGAGCTATAGGAGAAAATGAAAACCAGCGACCATGAAATACGGGTCAACATAAATGAAATGTCCTTGCAGTGTGGGGAGGAGGACCAACAGTGCCATCTGTTAGAAAGATTGGAATCTGCCACAACCTAGGGCTATTACTTTTTCATAGGAAAAGGTCAGATTCATTTTGTTAATCAAGGCATCTAAGGTAGAGATAGTCGCTGTTTTCCAGTTGCTCACCACAGCAATCTTACCTAGAACACATATGATACAAAATAAATCCTGTAGGTCATGTGGTAAGCATTGCAATTCAAGAAATAGCACAGCTTGGGGAGATAGGGGACATGGCTCCCAATAAGGCCTTTTAAAAACTGGATGCAAGACGTATAAAAGGGACTGATCAGAGGCCAAGTCCATGAAATATGGTAAAGTGTGCCAGGGGAACCGCAACCCCACCAATATATATGTGAGATTCCTGGGTATATTCTACATAGGTGATCAAGGGTATAGTACCACCATAGTAGAGTTTTAAGAGCAGATTCTACGTGGGAAGAGCATTGAAAAGCTGCGTGAATATGTTTAAATTAGCGCTGCCAGGCTTCGGTAGTAAAGGAAAGACAAAGCTCTCTCTCACAGAGCCGCAGGGGGTACAACTTAGAAAAGGTCTCGGTATGTATAAGGTTAGTGTAAAAAGGTTTCAAGCCTTTAAGGGGCGAGGATAGGTAACAGAGAGTTGACCCATCAAATGTCGTTTTTGAGGGCAATAAGTCGTGTAAGAAGTGACAAATCTGTAGGTATTTTAAAAAACTGTGTTGCAGAAGATGGTAAGTATCCCTCAATGTAAAAAATGCAAGTAAAGAAGAGTTATCATGGAGGTGATATACACTACGTGTCCTATGCCTTGATAAAGCTGGGTCTCTCCAGCGAAACGTCGGGGGGATGCTAGGGAGCAACAAATTTTAAATAGCAATAATAGGAATTGGTAGATCAAATAGAGGAGGTTGTATGTTATGTGGACCGTTAAGATTGGAGTCTTAGGACCCAGAATAATGGAATAAAAGAGTCCCTAACATAGAAGCCTTAGTGGAAATAGAATTAGTGGAACCAGTATTGGACCAATCCAATTCCTATATATTGTGCTTTTAAACACCTTATTTTGTATTATTTTTGCACCACAATTTGATTTTAACAAATAATAAATAAAAGTGAAGTTTTAAAAGGGTGACCCTAGTTGGGGGTCTTAGTCCCGGATGGGTTGTTAACCCTGAAGGGAATTGGAATTTATCATGGAGGTGACAGACATGGGTGAGGCCATTGGAGATCCAGAAAGCCAGATCTAAATCAGGAATGGGCGCTTGTATGAGTGTAAGTGGTAGGTAGTTTTTTTGAGCAATACTACTCCACTGCTCAGCGTTTGGAACAAACTGTTCCGAATGCTGAGGCTGTCGCCGGGAGCTTGTGATGTCATCGCCCCAACCCCTCATGACATCATGCCCCGCTCCCTTAATGCAAGTCTATGGGAGGGGGCGTGACGCCCCCTCCCATAGACTTGCATTGAGGGGCGGGGCTATGACGCCACAAGCTGCCGGCTCCAGCGTTCAGAACAGCTTGTTCTGAATGCTGAGCAGCGGAGTACCCCTTGAACCTATGCTGAATAGAATGCTTTAATCAGAGGGTTATAGATAGCAAGAGCGGGTTTGTTCCAATAAGGCAGGTACAAAAGATCATTAATTTTAAAGGGGGAAACAGAGAGGTCTTTTATTTTCACCTATGGAAGATTCGTCGGATTGTGCCACCAATGCCGCAACATAGAAATCAGAGTAGCAGTATAGTAGTGTCTCAGATCAGAAGAGCCTATCCCTCCTGAGAATTTCAATTTAGTAACTATGCTCGCTGATAGTCTTGGTGCTTTCCCCCCCATATAAAAGAAGAAAGAAGCTTGTGAGCCCTAAATATACACATTTATTAACCAATGAATATTACAAATATACATAAAATGGTATAATCTACATTGTTTTTGATAACACAATGGGCGGGGCTGCAGACGAGTGGTGCTGACGTTAGAGTTCCAGAAGGAGCCTTATAACCCCACCCATGCCAGTTAGCAGCTCATTTGCATATCCAGAAGAATGAAGATAACGGGCGAATGGCGGGGCGGATCCAGGCATGGTAGGCAGCATATTGATCGGTGTCCCCTGCACTACCAGCCAGTACCGCTGGTTAGTGCAGGGGGAGCTTACCAACAGTTTTCCATTAAAAAATGATGATAGGCACAGGGCTCTGTGTTCTAAGGGACAGTTGTTTATTCACATGATATCCTCTACTGTTTCATAGATTTCTCCACCAAGAAAACCATAATGCACAAGTCCGCTAGCTGCTCTATATTGCATTCATAGAAACTCCTGTTCAACTTTTCCAAGATTTATCCAGGATTACCCAACATCAATGTAGCTTCCGTCTTGTGTTCCGGGACAATAACATTATATACTGCTGGGGTTTTTCCTTTTTTCCCTCATTGCTTGACGTTATGGCCAATCTGCCACATTTTTAAACCCTGATGACCTCCTTAAGTTTTGCTCCATCCCACAAAATGAGCCTCCTGCTTTGCCTGACTGGGACTAGTTGACTTCCTCTCCACAGCTTGACCCAGATTGGACAGTGCACACAGTGCTAACTGAAGGCTCCTGAGCTCAGGGACTGGCTCGCCCAACAGTTTCCAGAATTTTGAGACATTAATATTAGACATTAATCCTCTGTCCTTATGGCTCTAGCAGCTTTTTAACTTTAAAGGGACAGACTGCTGCACCTTAGCTTTAATCGATCCCGCTGTTGCGCAACTAGGTTGAGACTCGCTCTGAGCTCTTTTTGGTTGGTGTCAAAATCTCCTTCAGTTTTCTAAAAGATTCTACTATGAAAAGCAATAAAGCTCATTCTCTTTTATCACATCAACTCCACGATCGCCAGTTTCAGGCTACGTCCTTTTACATTTGAGTTCCTGACAGAACACTGCTGTATAAGCTTTATAGGATTTCCTCTCCATTTTGTGACCATTATGCTTCTTTCTATTTTCTACCCACTTCTTTACCCTCCAACCCTACACAACTTATGTTTCACCTCCCTTTCTGCCCACCCTCTTGCTGAGCTGCTGTCGGAAGCCCTTGCACACCTCAACGTGGACTCCTTTCATTAAGAGTTGTTTGACACTATTAATTGAGAGGAGAAAGCAAAAAAGAGAGGGGCGCTCCCTCGTTTGAAAGTAAAAAGGCCAATTGGGTTCATGTCATCTCACCGCAAGTGTGTACTCACCTGGGGTGGTTGTGCAGGAAGACAGACACGACTCTACTGGAGATGCATGTATTAGGCAGCTGCTGCACTCCTGAACCTATCCACTAGCTGGATTTAGTCAATCACATTGGGGGTAGGAAAAAGCAAGTCTTTGATGGAGGCGTTGCTGATGTTTGTCTTATGTACAGTTACTTCCAAGAAATGGACATAGGGGAAAAAACTTTGGATTTCTCCTTGGCATCCCAATGCTCTCTTGTCCTCTAGTGGCTCTCCAACTTCTACACCCCTCCTGGAATCTGTGGCCTATACTAGGGTGATCTGGCATCAATGTAATGCTTGGTACTCCTTTACACATTCTGTCTCCCCACTCTCCACCTTTCTCTTCTCTTCCATTTTCATGACCTGGTTTATATAAGAGAATTCCCTTCTTTCTCTTCTCTTCAGGATAAGTACAGCTTTGTTTGGCACCTCTCCTATTCCTATTAGCATGCCTGAGACCTTTTTTGTTCTTGTTTTTACTCTCTTACTTGTCCCAAACTTTCTCCTTTTGAGTGTCTTCGTTTGGGTAGTACGGCATATACAAATAGCTTTTTCCTACTCTTTTTGATACATCATCTAAGTTTGGTTATATGCTTAAGTGGGAGCAGGCATCACTTCCCATCTAGACCTTGCAGGTGACTAAATCTTCTCTATGTACCAATACATGGAGATCCAATAGAAATTGCTAATGTGGTGGTATTATACATTCTCCTTGCTTCATACAATATTTCCTGCCTTTCAAAACACTTGCTGGCATTGTGCAGCGCCTTCATGCACCTTTCTGTACTTGTTTTTGGATTTCTCCCTGATTAGGGATTACTGGGTTATGGTTTGCTCGACCATACAGTCGGTCCTCAGTTTTATTTCCCCTCTTATCCCTCTTTCTTTTCTCTTTGCATTGCCGGTGGGAAACCTCTGGGGGAGTTAGTGTCATGATGCTCCTTTCTATTTCAATTTCATATCTATCTATCTATCATCTGTCTCATATCTATCTATCATCTATCTATCATCCATCTATCTATCATCTATCTATCTTCCATCTATCTATCATCTATCTATCTAACAAACAGATGCGCAGTAGAATTCCAAACGATGATTCAATAAGTGGTCAGTTTTATGTTCAACAAGTCGGAACCACCATGGGCACCGACTTATGCAAATCTTTTCGTTGCAGAGCTTGAGGAAAGCTTCATCAATGTATCGCACCACTTCAGCCATGTGCTGGGGTGGTGGCGATACATAGATGATATTTTTGGATTTGGTCGGGCACTTCTGCCCAACTTCAAGATTTTCATACTTACCTGAATTCTATCAATGAACACATTAAATTCCCTTTAACATTTTCCTCCAACAAAATTCAGTTTCTAGATACTCTAGTACAGATTTGCTGTAATTCAGTCTTAAGATTTGGACACCCCAATTCCACTATTCGGTCCTTGCCAGTTAGCCAAATGATCCAGGCTAAACAAATTATCAGTTCCGAGACCCAACTTGAACCTGCTCTTGAAAAAAATGGCCGCTGATTTCATCAAACGTGGTTACGCAAAAAATCTGATAGCCGACTGTAAATCGAGAGTCATGCGGTTGAATAGAGAAACCCTTCTACAAAGTAACTAGAAGGACTCTGTCCCATCTAGGATAGCCTTTGTTTCTTCTTACTCGGGGTCCTCTCAGAAAACCACCAACAACATCAGAAAATATTGGAGCATTCTGGCCAAAGAATACCCCAATATTGTAGAATTCCAATCACCTCCACTTATGTCTTATAGACGACCGAGAAATTTGAGGGACCAACTGGTTATATTGGATGTGTCCTGCAAAAAAGGCCACAAAAATTTCTGTTTAGAATCTCAGCTCATTTCCATGCCGGTCCTGTATAAATTGTAATTATATGACTAAAGGCAACTTTTTCTGCCATCCAGCTACAGGGATTGAGTTCCCATTACCCATTACCTCACTTGCACAAGCAATTCGGTGATTTACGAATTATGGTGCCCATGTAATTTATTATATGTTGGCGTAACAACTTGTGATTTTAAAACACGATTCATCACAAACATACCATCAGAAAACAACGGCAAGATCTCCCTGTTCCAAAGCATTTCTTTGGGGCCGGACACGTTGAACGTGACCTTAAATTTATGCTTATTGATCATGTGCCCCCCCCCCCCCAAAAGAGGGGGTGATATAGTCAGACTAATGAAGAAAAAGGAATTAAAATGAATTTTCCATTTGCAGTCCCTTAAACCGAAAGGACTGAATGGGGATTTCAAAATTAAGCACAACATATGTAATGTGTGATGCATAGCTATACGAGTCCGCTTTTAAGTTCAGTGTTTAGATGGAGTATTATATTTTTGAATTATGTTCATATCTGTTTTATTTGTGCCTTTGTATTTAAGTAAGGGAGGGACATCATACACAACGGTGATTGTGTTTTCACACTAGGACAACACTTTGCTGGGAATTTTCACTTTCTATTAATGGCAATTAGCACCCCAATTAGGGACCAGTGTTCGGACGATGCCAACCAGCCCCCCGTTTAGGGGGAGGGTGGGCACTACCCGTTATGATATTGCTGCAATCCCTGAGTAAATTGGGGATCGCTGGCATAGGCTGATACATAGTTTCTGCTAGGGGGGCTTTGCCAAGTTGCAAGTTGCGCTATTCTTGCTCCTTAAATACACTATGCATGTTTAATGGTAGCTTTACTGAGGTTAGACAGTTGTTAAAGTCTTTACAGCTAGACCAGAATCCCAGAGTCGACCAGTAACACAGAAAGGGCCTTGCAGCTTGCTTGGACTTGCAGTACTTTTGGGTCAGACTTCAATACAGCCACTCTGATTATAATTGATTTGACTCGTGACTTGACTTTGGTAGAGACAGCAGACATAGGTGAGTCGACTTACTGACAATGTGGCTGGTGTGCAGGCTTTATGGCCTCCAGGTGTACTGGATACAGAATCTGTGATGTCTGTGCTTTGTTGTTCCTCAGGATCTAAGAGTGGTAGAAGAGAGCAAAGAGAGAGATTGTAATGGCTGCCCTTCTTATAAAGGGGGGCTGAGCCAGAAGCCCATAGGTCAAGCTGCAGATCAGGTGGTCAACTGGTGCTCTCTGGGTAACATAACACATCATGTGACCATAACATGTGATACCTCCAAAGATCCTTAAAGGTCCTTTATACTTTATATACCTATACATAACATTATGCACTATATTTACAACACTATACCTAACATTAGACTTACTACTATGGGGGAGACGCTACAGGAGAGCCCCAAGGACAATGAGGGACTCAACCTGACAGGGCCTAAGTATAGTACAGGACTATGTTCTGTACTGGGACATTACAGTATTGCTTGACAAAGGTCACGTGAGGACCAGAGCCTGACCGCGCTCCGCACCCATTCACCATCAAGTTTGCTGCCTTCTATATTCCACTCTGTATGTATCTATCTAACTCATCTCTAGCTATATATCTCATATCTATTTTTCTATCTATCTCATATCTATCTAACTCATATCTATCTAACTCATCTCTATCTATATATTTCATATCTGTCTTTCTATCTATCTCATATCTTTCTAACTCATCTCTATCTATCTATCTATCTATCTATCTAACTCATCTCTATCTATCTTACTCATCTCTATCTAGCTCATATCTATCTAGCTACTCTATCTGTCTATCTATCTATGGTATCTATCTCATATCTATCTATGTATCTATCTAACTCATCTCTATCTTTCTCATATCTATCTATCTATATATCTATGCACTGTCTATAGGAGCGCCAGAGATACCCAAGTAGGGTGCTCCCATAGAGAATGCATGAAGCGTGTGCCGACATGTCTCACCACGGGTGCGGGGGGCAGGGGACAGTAGAGGTGGTGTCCAGCAACTGCGCAATAAGTTTTAAATAAGTTAATAAGTTATGTGTCCGTCCCCTCCCCCGACTCGGATGAATTTCTGTGGATGCCCATGCGCACACATACAGTTCTGTTGCAGATTTCACCAGAGAAGTTTTAGACTTTTCTCCATAATTCTGAAAAAAACATTTGCAAAACTTCACCATACACTGCATCTGAACTATATGCATCAAATCTACTGATTTACTGTTTAATACATTGCAACAAGACACAAGAAATGATGTAACAGGGGTAAGCGTCATCTCTATTATAGAATAAGTTTTCAGCAGATGACATCCTCCTTTAGATGTTGTTGACCAGAATTCTCGGTTTAATTCATTGGGAATCCTCTGGGTATTTCTGTGTTCAGATCCCAATTCATTCTAATGAGACACAGTCTCCCCAGCCCAGATGATGTTTGTTACATAGTAAGTGCTAATGATGAAGTTACGTCTCCCTCGATGTATCCAGACTAATCTATATTTTTATGTATTGGGAATTAATCCACCGAGAATTCTCTTCTACTGCGGAAGTAATGAGCTCAAATCAAAGCTAAACCTCCAGTGACTTAGATCCTCGTCCTCTGCTGCTGCAACCATTACACACAATGATATTATTAAATGATATTATACAAAATTGTTACATCTCAATAGTGAAATATCCATTATACTAATATATGCACCCCCAAGACCTTGTCTTTAGTTCTACTGAAACATTCTTAGATCATGATAGACCTAAGTTTGTATAGTAGAAGTTTCATGGTTCAGGGTGTTACACAGCAGAAGGTCATCGTCTTAGACCAAACATGGCTCCCAAGACATTTGCCATTAAAGCGATCTATGACCGGCTGGATGCAATATGGCTTAAATGCTTGCGGAATTCCACCTCGAATTAAAGGGTACCTTTCATCAAAAAAACTTTTGATATATTATAGATTAATGTATGCAGAATAACTTTCCAATAGCATGTTATTAAAAAAAATATGCTTCTTTCTATTTAATTTTCCACTTTTTATTTTTTATAGATTTCATACTCATGCTGGAGTCCTTAATCTTAGACTGCAGCCCGGACACAGACAAGCTCAGCACTGCTCTCTGCCAGGGAGCAGTGCTGAGCTTGTCTGTGTCCCGGCTGCAGTCTGAGGTTTAGGACTCCAGCATGATTCTGAAATCTATAAAAAAAAAAGGCTTGCGGCCAGGACTGGTAGGGAGACCCCTAGTGGTAATTTTTTCAAAGTGGAAAATTAAATAGAAAGAAGCATATTTTTTAATAACATGCTATTGAAAAGTTATTTTGCAAACATTGATCTATAAAATATCAAAAGATTTTTGATGAAAGGTACCTTTTAATTCGAGCTTCTAAATTTCTAATAGTATGATTACTTGGCAGATCCTGTGTAGAATCCATGGTATATATCCCAGACATCCTTTTTCTAACTCATATTTTCATTCCAGTCAGACGCTGTATTAAAGGGATAATCCCACCTTATAAATTCAGTTTACCAGCCCACTCCAGCCTGTTTGTCACCACTAGAGATGAGCGAACTTACAGTAAATTCGATTCGTCACGAACTTCTCGGCTCGGCAGTTGATGGCTTATCCTGCGTAAATTAGTTCAGCCTTCAGGTGCTCCGGTGGGCTAGAAAATTGGATACATTCCTAGGAAAGAGTCTCTTAGGACTGTATCCACCTTTTCCAGCCCACCGGAGCACCTGAAAGCTGAACTAATTTATGCAGGAAAAGTCATCAACTGCCGAGCCGAGAAGTTCGTGGCGAATCGAATTTACTGTAAGTTCGCTCATCTCTAGTCACCACCAAAAGGTGGCCGGGAAGCCAAAAGCAAACAAAGCGGGGAGGTTATAAAATTTGTGTAACACCCATTGACTTTAATAGGAGTTGCGCAAATGGCGTAACCCTGAGCTAAGGTGTTAACATGTTTCTGAGAAGTATGTGAACAGTGTAGCACGCAGGGCTATGGCGTTTGCCCAACTCCTATTAAAGGGGGTACTCCGGCGGTAAACATTTTTTTTTTTTAAATCAACTGGTGCCAGAAAGTGAAACAGATTTGTAAATTACTTCTATTTAAAAATCTTAATCCTTCCATTACTTATCAGCTGCTGTATGCTCCACAAGAAGTTGTGAAGTTCTTTCCAGTCTGACCACAGTGCTCTCTGCTGACACCTATGTCTATTTTAGGAACTGTCCTGAGCAGGAGATGTTTGCTATGGGGATTTGCTCCTGCTCTGGACAGTTCCTGACATGGACAGAGGTGTCAGCAGAGAGCACTGTGGTCAGACAGAAAGAAATTCAAAAAGAAAAGAACTTCCTGACGAGCATACAGCAGCTGATAAGTACTGGAAGGATTAATATTTTTAAATGGAAGTAATTTACAAATCTGTTTCTGGCACCAGTTGATTTAAGAAAAAAAAATGTTTTCCTGTTCAGTATCCCTTTAAAGTCAATGGAAGTTACGCAAATTGCGGTACTTCCCTGCTTCGCTTGCTTTCAGCATCCCAACCACCTCCGGTTGCTGCAAACAGACAGCAGGGAGCTGGGAAAAAGAAATTACAAGATGGAAATATCCCTGTAAGCCAAGGATAGGCCGAATAAACTTTCGTAGGAATGAAAATGGGTTCAGCTTCCAGCTAACAATCAAGAAAATGTTTTATTCAATGGCCTGATCGTGTAATGTTAGTTTTTCTTTTGGCTGAAAAAATCATAATTTTCATTAGCAGCATACGGTATATTCTCAAGGAAACGGGTGTGTTCCCAACAATAGTGATAGTAAATATTCGTGCAACCATTCATTTCCGATAATTGGTTCATGTAAATGATCGTGGCAATCATGTTAAAGACTCTATAGCCCAATTCAATGGAGCTGGAAAGAATTGGATTTGGTTTTCAGGTGGGATTCATATGCATTTAAAGCGTTGCTGTCATTACAGGTGACTCTTCAGGATAAACCTGTGTGTACATGCGGAACAGCACTATAATATATAGCACAATATACACAATAATACTTGTATATAGTATTTGTCAGCAGATTTCTGCTATGCAGGCGTCATCTATAATTTGCAGTTCTCGGTGCTCCCTCCTCTTCCCTCCATACACTTGAGTTGCAGAAACAGGACAAATCTGCTACTCTAACCAAAGAACAGAAAAAAAAGAACACAATTCTTGAAGGCGCCATTGCCCCAATCCAGAACCTTATCTTTTAGGTTTAAGGGCCCCATTACATAGGCCGATGTGCGCTGTTAACGAGCGGGGATCTCATAAGCCAGTGATCAATTACAAATCTGGTGCAGCCCTTTCCTTTCATCATTGTAAGCTGCACGTGCCCTACTACACGAGGAGTTGTGTGGGCGACAATGGGTTTTTTAACCTTTCGAAGAGAAGCAACCAGCCAAGGAACAAGCGTTTGCTCATTTGTCTTTGAAACATAGAATGTGTCAGCAGATAAGAACCATTTCGGCTATATAGTCTGCTCAATATCCTGAATACAATGAATAGTCCCTGGCTCTATCTTATATGAAGGATAGCCTTATGCCTATCCCTATCTTATATGAAGGATAGCCTTATACCTATCCCTATCTTATATGAAGGATGGCCTTATACCTATCTCTATCTTATATGAAGGATAGCCTTATGCCTATCCCTATCTTATATGAAGGATAGCCTTATGCCTATCCCTATCTTAAATGAAGGATAGCCTTATACCTATCCCTATCTTATATGAAGGATGGCCTTATACCTATCTCTATCTTATATGAAGGATAGCCTTATGCCTATCCCTATCTTATATGAAGGATAGCCTTATACCTATCCCTATCTTATATGAAGGATAGCCTTATACATATCTCTATCTTATATGAAGGTTAGCCTTATGCCTATCCCTATCTTATATGAAGGATAGCCTTATACCTATCCCTATCTTATATGAAGGATAGCCTTATACCTATCTCTATCTTATATGAAGGATAGCCTTATGCCTATCCCTATCTTATATGAAGGATAGCATTATGCTTATCCCTATCTTCTATGAAGGATAGCCTTATACCTAACCCTATCTTATATGAAGGATAGCCTTATACCTATCTCTATCTTATATGAAGGATAGCCTTATACCTATCTCTATCTTATATGAAGGGTAGCCTTATGCCTATCCCTATCTTATATGAAGGATAGCCTTATGCCTATCCCTATCTTATATGAAGGATAGCCTTATACCTATCCCATGCTTAAACTCCTTCACTGTATTTGCAGCTACCACTTCTGCAGGAAGGCTATTCCATGCATCCACTACTCTCTCAGTAAAGTAATACTTCCTGATATTACTGCAGAAACCTTTACCCTCTAATATAAAACTATGTCCTCTTGTGGTGGTTTTTCTTATTGGTTCTTATGTTTTCTTATTGATCTACTTATTACATTGGGCACTATTTGGCTGTTCAGCTGATAATCTCCTCGTGTAATAATACAGGGGGTTATGAAGTTCTGTTTCAGAAAAGAACGTATGTAAGAGTTTGGAGCATTCTTCTGCGGATACAGAAAACAGAATTTCTGTGCTGGAGACATCTGCCATGGAAATTCTGCCGTGTGCATAGAGCAGCAGATTCCTCTAGAATATAACGGGACTCTGCTGCAGTGGAATTTCCGTGCCACATTCCGTACTGGAGATTCAGACGTGTGAACATGCCCTAAGAGTCTTAATCAAGGTTAGGACTGTATGATACATTTAATAATATTTTAAGTTCCGTAAGCAACATCTTATTTTCCGTCCGCCAACACAAAATACTCTAATAGTGCCCCTCCCGAGAGTAATCTCTGGATCCACCCCTGACCGGGAATGAAGTGAATAAACCCAGTAAAGAAAATCATCACAGAACCTTCCATAGATCATTCATTAAAATAGAAATAGAAAGCTTTTAATGTAAGTCTTTAATTACAAATGTTCTCAATGGTTTACAAAGATTGTAGCGCATTTCTACAGTAAAAATGTTTTAAATCATTTAGTCCTAAAAATATTAAAATAGATTTAACAGTATTATCTCAGCACCACAAAATAAATGCAGGTTAAGGAGAAGAAAAAATAAAGTATCTGTAAAGTAAGACAATGGTCTGTATCCGGTACTTCTGTGTAGGTACAACCCTCAGCCGACCCTGAGAATGCTAGACATTCGCCAGTCCTGGAGAACAGACCCTGTCACTATAGAGTCCTTAAAGGGGTACTCCGGTGGAATTTTTTTATTTATTTATTTTTTAATCAACTGATGCCAAAAAGTTAAAACAGATTTGTAAATTACTTATATTTAAAAATGTTACTCCTTCCAGTACTTATCAGCTTCTGTATACTACAGAGGAAGTTCATTTCTTTTTCATTTCTTATCTGTCTGTCTGACCACAGTGCTCTCTGCTGACACCTCTGTCCATGTCAAGAACTGTCTAGAGCAGGAGAGGTTTGCTATGGGGATTTGCTCATTCTTAGGACAGTACCTGACTCGGACCAAGGTGTCAGCAGAGAGCAATGTGATCAGACTGGAAAGAACTACACAACTTCTGTAGTATACAGCAGCTGATAAGTACTGGAAGGATTAAGATTTTTAAATAGAAGAAATTTACAAATCTGTAAAACTTTCTGGCACCAAAATCTTAATCCTTCCAGTATTTATCAGCTGCTGTATGTTCCACAGGTAGTTCTTTTCTTTTTGAATTTCCTTTCTGTCTGACCACTGTGGTCTCTGTTGACACCTCTGTCCATTTTAGGAACTGTCCCGAGCAGGAGAGGTTTGCTGAGGGAATTTGGACAGAGGTATCAGACAGAAAAGAAATTCAAAAAATTCAAAAAGAAAAGAACTTCCTGTGGAGCATACAGCAGTTGATAAGTACTGGAAGGTTTACGATTTTTATATAGAAATATGTTTCAAATCTGTTTAACTTTCTGGTTGATTAAAAAAAAAATGTTTTCCAGTGGAGTACCCCTTTAAAGCATAATAAATTAATTCAGACCAGACTCTCAATCAGGGCCCTAAACATTTAGGTTACATAGGGGTCCTATGAAAAAGGGTGTCCACAGAGAAGCCAAAGAGAATTGTAAGGGGTATTAGAGGTTACATCAACCCCAGGGGTGTAAATAGAGTCTTCTGGACCACAGGCAAATTCTTCCAAAATTGCTAAATAAAGCGGAGTACCCCTTTAAAGGGGTAAATGGATTCTCTCTTTGGTGTTTGAATCGCTGGACATGCACTAGGCACAACATAGCTTAGAGCAGTGTTTCCCAACCAGGATGCCTCCAGCTGTTGCAAAACTACAACTCTCAGCATTTCCAGACAGCTTTTGGCTGTCCGGGCATGCTTGGAGTTGTAGTTTTGCAACAGTTGGTGGCACTCTGGTTGTGAAACACTGGCTTGGAGTGTACCTTAAGGGTACGTTCACACAAGCGGATCCTCAGTGCGGATTGCTCTGCGAATCAGTCGCTGAAGGACCGCTGTATGCTGCCTTTACAGGTGCCTTCTCGGAGCGGCAATCCGCCGCTATGAGCAGACACACTGTGATGTGCGAGTCGTCACACGCATGCGCAGTATACTCGCAGATCACGGCTGCTCTCGGCCTAGCTCAGGGAGCGGCCCGCGATGTGTGCGAGTACACCGCGCATGCGTGGCAACTCGCACATCGCAGCAGTGTGTCTGCTTGTAGCGTCGTATTGGCGCTCCAAGCAGGCACATCTAAAGGCACCCTGTAGGGCTCCTTCAGCGGCAGATATGCAGCATAAAATACGCTGTGGATCCGCTCGTCTGAACGTACCCTTAAAGTGCATCTGTTCTACAGCCTAAGAGGTTGGGCCGACAAGCCTTCACTCACAAGAAATTAATATACTAGACCAAGTCCCATTTACTACATAAAAACATATATTATCAAGAACATTAGGGAATAAAACCAGACTGTATCCCACTTTCCGGATTGCCTGGCTTTTGCTGTACTGAATAAATAAAGCAGAGGCATAAGAAGGACCAATGGTAGGTTACAGATTTTGCTTTGGGGTCCATATTATGTAGCAGAGGAAACTTTGGGCCCCTGGGGCACCAAGGTCATCCTAGATTAATAGAAAAGTTCTGCCTCCTTTCGGTCCCCCAATTCTCCTTCTTCTGCCTGTTTCTGGGACAAGAGTTTGGAGCAGGACCTGCCCGCTCAGCCAGTCACTGGCCAGTGTTTGACTGAGTGGGCAGGTCCTGCTCTGGACATCAAGCAAAGTCCTTTAATTTTTTAGACTGTTTCTATAAATGCATAAGCTTTATTTTCAGAAGAGTTCTGTTATGCAATATCTGAGTTTGGGGCCATTTTTCCTTTGCCTTCACTGACAGCAAGCATAGATCTTAAAGTGTTACTATCGTCTCAGCTGGTGGCAGCATGCGGGTGTAACTAAAAGCGCCATCCCGTTGCCCGAGACTAGAACCGATACTAACGTCATCAGACGGACTGCTTGATGTTCCATCCACAAGTCCTATAGACTTGAATGGGGCTTCGGGGGATGGAACATTAGGCAGTCAGTCTAATGATATGACTATCGGCGCTATTCTCGGCCTAAGGGATATCGCTTTTAGTTTCACCCGTATCCTGCCACCAGTGATGATTTAAAAATAGTAAAGAATGGAAACCTGTGTTACAGTATATCAGAAAGTAGCAGAACTTCTTATTGTAGAATGATTTAAGGCTATGTTCATTTTCACAGGCTGTTTTTTCAATGCAGGGACTTTGCAAGGAAAAACACAACTTTTTTTCTGTCTACAGCTCCTATACAGACCTATGCGTTTCCATGGTTACCAATATGGTAACCTACAAACAAACCCTGTACAGCCTGATCTTGTAGCAATATTGCTATATATCTCTATCTTTGTTCTTGCTAACCTACCAAATGTATGTAAGTTGAAAGTAGAGGAATGATGGAGGGCAATGAGCTCCTAGGATCAGACTACAGGGGGTTTGCAGTCTGTAACCATGGAGATGAATTGTTCTGTAGAGCGAAATCAGAATTGTCTTACTTAGAAGGGTTAGCAAGCCTCTAACACTTATTACCTATACACAGGAGTGTCTAAGCGTGGGGGGCCCGGTCCCAACTGCTGGGACCTTCCGCAGTTTCGAGGGAAGGGACCCTAGTCTCCTGTTGAAATGGAGTAATGGGTTAAACATATGCAAAGATGCTCCATTCAATGTCTATGGAAGTGCCAGAGATGGCCAAGCACTGTATTCTGGTACTTGGGTCCCCATTCTCGAGATCGCAGTAAGTTGCAGTGGTTGGAAACCCCCATAAGCAGTCACTTATTCCTCATCAACGGCATTGGGGTTAATTGTTAGAGGCTTACATACCCCTTTAATACTATATGCAAAGTTACTTAAGTGAAGGGGTTGTCCGGTGGAAAAAACAAAAACCTGTGTATGGTGTCAAAAGGTATAATAAATATATAATATAATGTATATTAATGTGTATTATGTATACTAATATAATGTTATTAGCCAGACTGCACAGATCTTTCATTATCAGCTGAGCTGTCTGGCTAGTAGATGTGACATCCTGTCACATTCTCTGAAAGCAGTCTGCTCAGTCCCTACTCCCCCCTTTCCTCCTGTCTATTGAAGATAAGACCATTGATGTGAAGAAGGGGGAGCTCATATTACGGCGGAGAAGGAGGAGGAGAAGGAAGCCTTTCTCAGTCACAGTAGTTCCTGTGAGAACAAGTTGACTGCTGCCTTATCTGAGAAAAGCTTCCTAATGACTTTTAATCTATTGAGCAGAAATATGAGCTCCACCTCTTCACATCAATGGTCTGACCCAGACAGGGACAGAAGCTTTGCTTTCAGAGAGTGTGACAGGAGGTCACAGCTACTGGCCAGACAGCTCAACTGATATGGAGAGAACTGTGCAGTATGGCTAATAATATTATATCAGTAAATTGCTTTCTTATACATTATGACACCATATACAGGTTGTTTCTTTCACTAGAATAAAACAAGAAAATCCCTTTAATCAAACTCAGCAGCAACAAGACTGAAGGTTATACCCTTATATCTCCTATACATAACATATAAATGAAACAATGTAAGAATAAAACAAATGTTAATTTCAATTAATAAATAGCAATTTACTATCTCATCGCATTACAGTTATCTGTCGAATTAAATAATCATGTGAAATTATTTTTTTATAAAAATTGTAATAAGTCTAAAACACTGACATTCAGATGACGTTTTGGTTTTTTCTATTGTGCACAGTTTTTACCTGAGAAAAGCTTGTGTGTCACATTCTGTATAGACATTTAAAAAAAGCTCCTCCCCTAAGCCAAACCACGCCCCCTAATACCGCAAAAGTTACAACATGTGCTGTGTTAGTTTATTAGCCAAGGGGGTGTACCTAAAACTTTTAACAATTATTACTGCATCCGTACACCACACGGTCAGCTTTCAGAGCACAGTGCTCAGATGATTGCTTTTGTCCCTTTGTTTTAATATTCAGGAGAGAGATCTACTACACAGTCTGTAGTCTGTAACCATGGAGATGCCTACAGTCTGTAGTCTGTAACCATGGAGATGCCTACAGTGTGTAGTCTGTAACCATGGAGATGCCTACAGTCTGTAACCATGGAGATGCCTACAGGGTGTAGTCTGTAACCATGGAGATGCCTACAGTCTGTAACCATGGAGATGCCTACAGTCTGTAGTCTGTAACCATGGAGATGCCTACAGTCTGTAGTCTGTAACCATGGAGATGCCTACAGTGTGTAGTCTGTAACCATGGAGATGCCTACAGTGTGTAGTCTGTAACCATGGAGATGCCTACAGTCTGTAGTCTGTAACCATGGAGATGCCTACAGTATGTAATATGTAACCATGGAGATGCCTACAGACTGTAATCTGTAACCATGGAGATGCATACAGTCTGTAACCATGGATATGCCTACAGTCTGTAATCTGTAACCATGGAGATGCCTACAGTCTGTAATCTGTAACCATGGAGATGCCTACAGTCTGTAATCTGTAACCATGGAGATGCCTACAGTCTGTAATCTGTAACCATGGATATGCCTACAGTCTGTAATCTGTAACCATGGAGATGCCTACAGTCTGTAATCTGTAACCATGGAGATGCCTACAGACTGTAATATGTAACCATGGAGATGCCTACAGTCTGTAACCATGGAGATGCCTACAGTCTGTAGTCTGTAACCATGGAGATGTCTACAGTCTGTAATATGTAACCATGGAGATGCCTATAGTCTGTAATATGTAACCATGGAGATGCCTACAGTCTGTAACCATGGAGATGCCTACAGTCTGTAGTCTGTAACCATGGAGATGTCTACAGTCTGTAATATGTAACCATGGAGATGCCTATAGTCTGTAATATGTAACCATGGAGATGCCCACAGTCTGTAACCATGGAGATGCCTACAGTCTGTAGTCTGTAACCATGGAGATGCCTACAGTCTGTAACCATGGAGATGCCTACAGTCTGTAGTCTGTAAGCATGGAGATGCCTATGCAGATCTGTAAACACAAATCTATGGCATATTTTTAATCAAGACTATAGGTGAGCAAATATACAGTATCATTTACCGAAAACAAGAATATAATGAATCGACCATCAAGTCTTGTAAGTTCAATTTTCCAATTCTCTGGAGAAATTTTGGAATGAGACAGTCCAGTGTCACTTTCCAGACATTTGTTTTAGGGAATCAGAATAGAGATGAGCGAATTTACAGTAAATTCCATTAGTCACGAACTTCTCGGCTCGGCAGTTGATGCTTTTCCTGCGTAAATTAGTTCAGCTTTCAGGTGCTCCGGTGGGCTGGAAAAGGTGGATACAGTCCTAGGAGACTCTTTCCTAGGAATGTATCCACCTTTTCCAGCCCACCGGAGCACCTGAAGGCTGAACTAATTTAAGCAGGATAAGTCATCAACTGCAGAGCCGAGAAGTTTGTGACGAATCGAATTTACTGTAAGTTCGCTCATCTCTAAATCAGAACACTAAGAAAGCCAAACACAACTTTAACACAACTGAATGAATTCACTGCTGATTTATAAGAATCCAATAAATCTCACTGTAGATTTGCTCAACTCGGACCATGACTATTCACAAAGTTGTGACATTTTTTATATTACATGCTCAGGAGTCACAATAATTGTTTATTGTACATGAGCCACAGACCTACTGCCATGCACCCCATGAGTTGTCTTCATCTGTCAAGTTGTTAAAAATTCTATATAGCTATTGCCTAAAGGCTGAGAAAACCCATTTTCATGTACCCTATATCAGTATTATGAGTTAGCAGAGAGGTGGTCGTCATTCAGGACCCTCCTCTATTAGCTAAAGCAGAGATTCTCTCATGGAGGACCTGGTATATCCATGTATTACACAGACAAACCATTAAATTCAGTGGGAACCATATATGAGTGCATTCACACATGCAGGATCTATAGCAAGAAAATATGGGGGCGCATATAGAAAATATGGGGGGGGGGGGGGGTGGAAAACCTACCACAGCTCAAACCCACAGTGGGAAACACGCTGTAGATCCTTCACGTGTGAACATACCCTAATGCTTAACTTCCCTGTGGTGACGCTGCAGGAGAACTGAACACCGGCTGCCAAGTTTCCACCCAGATAAACAGATAAATAGAATTTTTTGCAACCTGGCAACAAAGACAATTCAATAACTTACTTTTGTTTTGTGAATTATACTGTTCATTTAGAAGGAACATTTCTGCATGGATCTTTATAGTGGTTGGAGCTGATACAGAGCTCCAAATCCCCGGTATAGATAGAAACCTACTACTCAAACTGCCCGCTGCTGCCACTAGGGGGAGCCTACTGCATACTGTGCATTGGGCACCATAATAATAAAGTATGTGCTGAGGTTCTAAGGTTCATCTAGTGGTGACTTCAGGCAGACTGAGTTATCTTAAAGGGGTACTCCACTGGCCAGCGTTCAGAACATTTAGTTCCGAACGCTGTGTGCACGCGCTGCAGGGGTCAGCAACGCCCCTCGTGATGTCAGGCCATGCCCCCTCAATGCAAGTCTATTGGAGGGGGCGTGGCGGTGCCACGCCCCCTCCAATAGACTTGCATTGAGGGGGCATGGCCTGACATCACGAGGGGCGTTGCCGACTCCCGAAGCGCACACAGTGTTCGGAACTGAATGTTCCGATCGCTGGCCAGTGGAGTACCCCTTTAAATCTATGTATATGTAGAGGATTTGAAGCTCTGCATCAGAACAAATGGTGCCCTGACAGCTAAAAAGTGTTAAAAGGTGGAGATTCACTTAAAACCACTCATTGAGCTATGTACAGATCTTCACTAGAGGCTCCTAAGGGACAGGCAGAGAATCTAACATTGAGCTCGGGGAATTTTTGGCCATTCGTGTAGGTTTAGGATTTTGGATACTGCAATGGATTTACACAGAGATAGAGCCATCTCGGAAATTAGTTTTTCCTATGAGCACATTGATCAGCGCTGCTTTCCCTTTCTTGGCCGTGTCTTGAGCCTCCTTGATGATATCAGCTATTCTGTCTTCATCTTGCCGAGTGACGAGAAAACCTTTACCACCAAGGCCATCTGCTACGACATGGTAATCTGCACAGAAAGTAAGCATGATTGGAATCCACCAACAAACTTGTCATCAGCTTAGGCTGGGTTCACACAGTGTTTTTAGAGGTATAAGTCGGAGGAATCTTAACGTATACCCCTGATTAGAGATGAGCGAACTTATAGTAAATTCGATTCGTCACGAACTTCTGGGCTCGGCAGTTGATGACTTATCCTGCATGAATTAGTTCAGCTTTCCGGTGCTCCGGTGGGCTGGAAAAGGTGGATACAGTCCTAGGAAAGAGTCTCCTAGGACTGTATCCACCTTTTCCAGCCCACGGGAGCACCTGAAAGCTGAACTAATTTATGCAGGATAAGTCATCAACTGCCGAGCCGAGAAGTTCGTGACGAATCAAATTTACTGTGAGTTCGCTCATCTCTACCCCTGATAGATGGCTGCAGTATGTCCCACTCTATAGGCATACAGAGAGATACATTGCCAGCTCCCAGAAGGAAGTCTCTCCTCCTCCTGAGCTCCCTCCAATGCAGTGATACTGCACACCGCCATCAACCTCACACTGTATTAAAGGGGTACTCCACTGGCCAGCGTTCGTGGCCGTGATGTCACGAGTGGCGTGGCCAACACCCGCAGTGCGAAAACAGCGTTCAGAACATTTACTTCTGAACGCTGGCCAGTGAAGTACCCTTTTAAGAAGTACTACCATTTTGCAAGGAGCTCAGGAGAATTAAAGGGGTTATCCAAGCAAAAACTTTTTTTTATATATATATCAACTGGCTCCAGAAAGTTAAACAGATTTGTAAATTACTTCTATAAAAAAATCTTAATCCTTTCAGTACTTATGAGCTTCTGAAGTCAAGGTTGTTCTTTTTTGTCTAAGTGCTCTCTGGTGACACCTGTCTTGGGAAACGCCCAGTTTAGAAGAGGTTTGCTATGGGGATTTGCTTCTAAACTGGGCGTTTCCCAAGACAGGTGTCATCAGAGAGGACTTAGACATAAAAGAACAACCTTAACTTCAGAAGCTCATAAGTACTGAAAGGATTAAGATTTTTTAATAGAAGTAATTTACAAATCTGTTTAACTTTCTGGAGCCAGTTGATATATAAAAAAAAAGTTTTTGCCTGGATAACCCCTTTAAAGAAAGGCTCATCACAGATCCAAACTACCTGGTTTTCCTAAAGTGGACTTCAATCCCCCCCCCCCCCCCCCCCCCCTCCTGTGGCCCTGGTAACAAGTGTGGTGGCAGCAATGGCCTCCTGTTATCTTAGAACTTTTTCTCTATCCCTATTCCATCTCTTCCTCTGGCTCTTACATTTCAGCATCTTGGGCATCCCCCACAATCATGGGCTACTACAATATCCCCATCCGCACATCTCAGGTCAGCCGCCACACGAAAAGCATCACACTCAAAAGCATTAACTCTATTTTCACCTGCCTATGTTCCATATCTCAAACCCAGCTCTTCACTTATCTGACCGCATCCTCTTTACATTCTCTTTTCTTCCACTGCCTCGGTCCATAACCTAGCCCACCCCTGTAGGAATCTTAAAGTGTTACCGTTATTAGAAAAAACTTGTTGCTCAGACATGTCAAAAATTTTAACCACACCAGGTCTTACTCTCACACAATAGAACCCAATGCATCAATAGACAGCCCTGGCAGACCAATGTGACAAAATATGCTTCTAGAACTTTAGGGCAAGCACTTCTCACCTTTAAGTCTGCAGTTATTTCTGCTAAATGGGGCTGATTCACAACCTGGGCACTTGACCCAATCACATTCCACCTTATCCCCAACCTGACTACAGTATTTATCCCAGCCCTAACCCATCTCCTCAACCTATCACTAAACACTGGCACCTATTCTTCATCATTTAAACATACAACCATACCACTCCTCCTCTAAAAGCCATCCTACGACCCATCCGCTTTGTCCAGCTACTATGAACTGTCTCCCCACCTCTCATTCATCCAACTCACTCTTTGACCACCTTCGATCCAGTCTCTGTTACCCCCACTCTACTGAAAACACCCTAACCAATGTGGCCAATAATCTACTTCCCACCAAAGCCTCATGCCCGTACTCGTCGCTCCTTCTCCTTGACCTTTTTTTCTGCTTTTTACAGATTCAACCACTTCCTCCTGCTACAAACTCTCTCATCCCACGGAGCTTGTGACGTCATAGCTCCATCCCCTCATGATGTCACACCCCACCCCCTCAATGCAAGTCTATGGGAGGGGGCGTGACGGCAGTCACGCCCCCTCCCATAGACTTGCATTGAGGGGGTGGGGCGTGACATCATGAGGGGGCGGGGATATTACGTCACAGGCTCCCGGCTCCAGCGTTCAGAACAGTCTGTTCCAAACACTGAGCAGTGGAGTACCCCTTTAAGCCTACATACAAATTTGACCCTCTTCTGGATCCCTTCATACCTCACCAACTGTTTGTTAAGTGTCTCCCACACCACCTCCTCATCTCGGACTCTCACTGTTGGAGTCCTCCAAGGCTCTGTCCAGCACCACACCGGTCCATAAGCTGGGTCTACAATTGCAGTTTAGACCCTCACTTGGGTGGGAATGATCTGTAGTACCAGACATAGCCCATGGATGGCATGGTACTGTTTGCAGGAAAAAAGTCCAACCCCATTTATTTATTTATGTGTGTGTGTATGTGTACTTTTCACTTTATACCATTGCAACAGTGTCAGGAATAGTGTTGCTAGTGAATATTCGCAATGCAAATTTTATTCGCGAATATAGCACTATATATTCGTAATTGCGAATATTTGTTTTTTTTATTTTGTGTTTTTTTTCACAGTACACATCACAGTGATCATCCCTCTCTGCTTCCAGCTTGTGTGGTGTAAAGAAGGCTCTAATACTACTGTGTGAGACTGGCGTGCGCATTTTCGCTTATGCTAATTTTGTATATGCTAATTTTCGCATATGTTAAAGGGGTAGTCCAGTGGTGAAAAAATTATCCCCTATCCTAAGGATAGGGGATAAGTTTGAGATCGCGGGGGGTCCGACCGCTGGGGCCCCCTGCGATCTCTCTGTACGGGGCCCCGGCTCTCCGCCGAGATAGCGGGTGTCGACCCCCGCACGAGGCGGCGGCCGACACGCCCCCTCAATACATCTCTATGGCAGAGCCGGAGATTGCCGAAGGCAGCGCTTCGGCTCTGCCATACAGTTGTATTGAGGGGGCGTGTCGGCCGCCGCCTCGTGCGGAGGTCGACACGCCCCCTTCCAGCGGGCTGTCGGGGCTCCGTACAGGAGATCGCGGGGGGCCCCAGGGGTCGGACCCCCCGCGATCTGCAACTTATCCCCTATCCTTAGGATAGGGGATAAGTTGCTCACCACTGAATCACCACTGGACTACTCCTTTAATTTTCGCATTCGCAAATTTTCGCTTATGCGAAAATAAAATGAGAATATTACGAATATGCGAATATTAGCGAATATATGACGAATATTCGTCCATATATTCGCTAATATTTGTGAATTTGAATATGGCCTATGCCGCTCAACACTAGTCAGGAAAACACAAGACTCAAACATCTTACCATTATAAGCCAGACCACATGCAACATTGCTTCCCAACATAGGAACTTGCTCTCGGGAGATCTGACTCCAGCAGGCATCATTTCCAACAACAGCAATGATGGGGGTCTGAAAGGCAAGAGATCATACATTAATTTTTCTAGAGTCATGTCGGAGAACATGTAGGGGGGGGGGGGGGGTACTGGCTGAATCGCTGAGCAGGCATTTCCGGCATGTCAAAATAAAAGTAGGTGCCACCCAGCAAGGTCTGTGGACCATTGGGATGTACACAGTGGAGGATCAGGGCAGGGCAGGGCAGGGCTGTTTTTTTGTTTGTTTTTTCATTTTCACCAAAAGCGTTTAAAAAAAAAAAAAGATTATTTTGGACTGATTTAGCTGCATTCATAATTCGAAGGCATTAGAGCAGAAATCTTTTGATATACTGGTGATCTGTATTCTACAAAGAGTCATCTTTATACCAGTTGCTTTGCAGTCATCTGACATAAGAGAATTTGACAATCCAACTGACTTGGGCTCATCTGAGTTGTCTATCATTAGAGATGAGCGAACTTACAGTAAATTCGATTCGTCACAAACTTCTCGGCTCGGCAGTTGATGACTTTTCCTGCATAAATTAGTTCAGCTTTCCGGTGCTCTGGTGGGCTGGAAAAGGTGGATACATTCCTAGGAAAGAGTCTTCTAGGACTGTATCCTCCTTTTCCACTCCACGGGAGCACCGGAAAGCTGAACTCATTTATGCAGGAAAAGTCATCAACTGCCGAGCCGAGAAGTTCGTGACGAATCTAATTTACTGTAAGTTCGCTCATCTCTATCTATCATCTTGCTAACAGTTTCCAATTACAACCAGCCGAATTATGGATACAGCTCTGAACTACAAGTCTTTGTTATGAACACTTAATTATTCATCTTATCAAATGAAAATGAATGGCGGCTAAGAATATTATGCTTTGAATTTTTAATATAACGACATAAACATAGCTCACCTTATGACGCGTGTATGTGTCGTACTCGACAATGCTGTACCCCAGCGAGCCATCTCCAAATACAACCCAAACCTTAAAGAAAGCCATAATAATACATCATAATTTATTCTTCTTTAAAGGGGTACTCCACTGCTCAGCGTTTGGAACAAACTGTTCCAAATGCTGGAGTCGGGAGCTCGTGACATCAGAGCCCCACCCCCTCATGATGTAATGCCCGACCCCTCAATGCAAGTCTATGGGAGGGGGCGTGACTGCCGTCACGCCCCCTCCCATAGACTTGCATTGAGGGGCGGGGCTTTATGTTATGATGGGGCGGGGCTATGACGTCACAAGCTCCCGGCTCCAGCGTTCGGAACAGTTTGTTCCAAACGCTGAGCAGCGGAGTACCCCTTTAAGCCTACATACACAGAGGCTCCATTTGGTTCATTAGAAGTTTTAGTACCTCTGATTCTGGCCGACAAAGTTTGGCTCCCAAGGCAAATCCTCCGCCAACTCCCAAAGTGCCAAAAGCACCTAAAGTAAAAATAGATAAGTCACATCCCCGTCTGCACATATTTGCCACTATTAAAGTCAGGTAAGACTAAGATATTGTTGTATTTGGTGACTTGACCCCATATAAGGTCACTGCTGCATCTGACAAGCATCATATGAGGATAATGCTGGCATCAAAACCAGTAGTGGAGCCTCAGGCTTTGGGCCTCTAACTTCAAGCAATCACATTCCAGCATAGACAATATTAACCCTTTTATGGGCAAAAAAATGTTGGTCTTTCAAGGTTCACCACGCAGCATCTGGAAAAATGGCCATAGAGAAAACTGGAAAGAGGCCATAGTAGTGTTCAGCGGAGTGACAGTTCCGGTTACATCTAGCTTTCACCACATGGACACCAAGGCACAAAAACCATTTCCCAAAATACTGTATCTAGTGAATGTAACATAACAACAGATTAACATTACCAGGATCCAGCCAGCGCAGTGGTCCCCTTGGGCGCAGGATGTAAGCAGCGCTGCCTACAAAGTCTCCGCCATCTGCTACAATGATACTGTCCTCCGGTAAAGCTTCTTCCACCAGGTGCAGAACCTTCAGGGGATTCAGATGCCTTTCAGTTTTATCTTCAGCTTTTTGTCTGAATGTTGATTAAAAAATAAACTAATTAATTAATTAATAAATGAATAAAACACAGTAGCCATTGCTTACTTCTTATTTGAACTACAGACAGGGCTATCTTAACTGGGTGCCGTGACACATTAGTGTGTCGCCCACAGTCCCCAGGTGTGTCGCCAGGACGTCCTGTCTGGCAGCTGCCACTGGTCACTGTTACCAAGAGGAATTTGCCTTGCTGCGGATCTTAAAGGGGTACTCTGCTGCCCCAGCATTCGGAACATTTTGTTCCGTATCCTTGGAGCGGGCGGTGCGCGGGGGGGTTGGTTGTGATGTCATGGACACGCCTGCTCGTGATGTCACACCGCACCCCCTCAATGTCTGATCACGGGGGTCCCGCCGCTGGGACCCCCACAATCTCTGTGCAGCTGGCTGGGGTCGTGATGCATAGACATGCATTGAGGGGGTGTGGTGGGACGTCACAAGCGGGTGTGGCCGTGACATCATGACCCCAGCCAGCTGCACAGAGATTGCGGGGGTCCCAGCGGCGGGACCCCCGTGATCAGACATCTTATTCCCTACCCTTAAAGGGATACTCCGCTGCCCTGCTTCGGAAGCTCTGCTCCCCAGCGTCCGGAAGTTTATTGTTCCGAACGCTGCGTGCGGGCTTCGGTGTTCAGGGCCGCCCCTCGTGACATCACGCCCGCCCCCTAGTGACGTCACGCCCGCCCCCTCAACGAAAGTCTATGGGAAGGGGGCGCGACGGCCGTCGCACCCCCTTCCCATAGACTTTCGTTGAGGGAGCGGGCGTGACATCATGAGGGGCGGCCCTGAACACGGAAGCCCGCATGCAGCGTTCGGAACAATAAACTTCCGGATGCTGGGGAGCGGAGCTTCCGAAGCAGGGCAGCGGAGTACCCCTTTAAGATAGGGGATAAGATGTCTAGGGGCGGAGTACACCTTTAAAAAGTCAGCCGGCGCCACAGCCACTTTGAATCAGTGACCAGTGGTGGCTGCCAGGACTAACGAGTGGTGCCCCTTACGCTGCGCCCACGGTCCACAGCAGGAGGGTGTAACCTGTCAGTGAGAAGAACATTTTTCAATACAATTTTGTGGTCTTCTCGAGAAGGTTTCCCATCTACAATAGGCAAAACTGATACATTACTCATTTGCCTTCTCTTTAGTTATATCTCCAGCTTTAAGGCCTTCTTTCCAGTCTGAGGAGCATGTGTACCCCCGGAGCCCATCTGCAAGGCTTAAGATGAATGAACCGGCATCCCCTAAAAAGGAAAAGAAAAACGAAACATAGTCTGAGAACTATTGGAGAATTTTACATGGTAGCCACACACCATTTAGAATGATGACACTGGATCCTCAGAATCTGGTAATAAACTGTAACTTTGTTATGAGCGTCCTCTTAAAAATACATTCTACAGGTAGGTACACACTTCATTATTGCTGTACGACCCCGGTACAAGTCAGCATGCCACCAATAAAAGGAATGCTGACGTATACTGTGGTGCACACCAGCACGTGCATTTTCCTATATGAGAACCAAAGAAAACCCTATTATGTATATATACAACATTACTCTCATAAGATAGAGTACAATAGGAGAGAAATAAAAGGCAATGTACCTTGAATAGCAACAGTCGGCTTCCAAAACATATCGGAGTTCTTGAGGAGCTGAGAGCGGTCTCTGTTCACAGCTATAATCTTACTACGTCTGTTCAACACGCGGCCGTAGGAAAGTCGAAAATCACACACTGTACCTAAAAAGTTAATAAAACATTGAATGACTACCAGTATGTGGAAGAACTTAAAGGGGAAGTCTAGCAAAGCAAAAAAAATCTTACCCATATATGCCAGGGCTGCTGGAATAAAAATTATAAAAACTTTTTTTTTTTTCTTTTTAATCAACTGGTGCCAGAAAGTTAAACAGATTTGTAAATTACTTCTAGTAAACAATCTTTACTCTTCCAGTACTTTTTAGCAGCTGTATGCTACAGAGGAAATTCTTTTCTTTTTTAATTTAACTTTTTTGTCTTGTCCACAGTGCTCTCTGCTGACACCTCTGTCCATGTCAGGAACTGTCCAGAGCAGCATAAGGTTTGCTATGGGGATTTTCTCCTGCTCTGGACAGTTCCTGATACGGGCATCAGGTGTCAGCAGAGAGCACTGTGGACAAGACAAAAAAGAAATTCAAAAAGAAAAGAATTTCCTCTGTAGCATACAGCTGCTAAAAAGTACTGGAAGGGTAAAGATTTTTTAATAGAAGTCATTTACAAATCTGTTTAACTTTCTGGCACGAGTTGATTTAAAAAATATATATGTTTTCCACCGGAGTACCCCTTTTTTTTGTAAATTTTTTTGTAAATTACTTCTATTAATAAAAATCTTAATCCTTCCAGTACTTATCAGCTGCTGTATGCTCCACAGGAAGTTCTTTTCTTTTTCAATTTATTTTCTGTTTGACCACAGTGCTCTCTGCTGCCACCTCTGTCCATGTCAGGAATAGTCCAGAGCAGGTGCAAATCCCCATAGCAAACTCCTCCTGCTGTGGACAGTTCCTGAGATGGACAGAGGTGTCAGCAGAGAGAACTGTGGTCAGACATAAAATAAATAATTAAAAAAGGAACTTTCTGTGGAGCATACAGCAGCTGATAAGTACTGGAAGGATTAAGATTGTTTAATAGAAGTAAATTACAAATCTGTTTAACTTTCTTGCACCAAGACACTGCACACTGCCGCTCAGCCTGTCACAGGCCAAGGCAGAATATCACTGCAGTCTGTGATCAGCTGAGCACAGTCTGCGTGCCGGGCCCCAAACCCAGCCTAGAAGAACGGGGGAGTGGCGGAAGGCAAGTTAAAGTTTATTATTTTTATTCCAGCTACCCGGGCATATAGGACTTTGTGTTTATCAAACGTGGGCGGGCATGGCTTCAGAGCAGAGAGGTGTTGTGGCACCAGGGCACAGTAAACCACACAGGCCACACCTCTTTGACACTTCAGGATATTTTTTGTGGATTAAAGCCACACTATGTATAAATAATGGTATGACTTGTATACTTTATGTCGCCAAATTGATGGGGTTTCACAAATTTGCTTTAATTTTATGCATATGCATTTCTTAATACACATCTATCAGACCACACCTTCTTGAGACAGATTTTTTATTCCACCATTTATTATGTATACTGAACATCTTTTTGAGAAAAACGTGTAAACCTTTGATGCCAAGGTGAAGAGTCCTGGCCAGTGTCCCCCCAACTCTCTGCTAGATAGTGCCTGGGCCTGCAGTGGGACAACAGGCAGGACACCTGTCATTTTCTACCACGCCAGGTGACACCAAACCTAGTGATGCCACTGCCCTGACCCTACCCTGAGACAGGAAGACACTTGTATGCTTAGGGTGCAACTCCTTACCAGCCAGTATCACTAGATCGGCCTCCTTAAGAGCGTCCCTACGGTTCTGACGAATGTGGATGGGGCTGTCTCTTCCCAGCATGCCTCTGGCCATTCCACCCAAGAAACACGGAATACCCAAAGATTCCAAAGCCTTCCTAAAGAACAAGAAAAACATAAAAGATGAAATGCTCCACTATTTAAGATTATTATAATAATTATTATTATTAGGAATGTATCATCTATTTTTTTTCTTCCTGATGAGAGCCATACAGAAATGTGGTAGCCCTTGGGGGGTGTATGGTAGGGATGGTATGATGTTGGTATATGAGGGGTTAATATTAACCCAGTCACTCGTGATGCCAGGGTGAGGGCTGGTATGCTGAATCTATGTTCAGGCCTATCGCCGCCCTTCCCAGAAGCGATAGGTGCAATGAAATGACTGAAGGTCCACAAGCAAATTTTACTTGAACTTGAATAACTTTACTGCAGTGCTTGCAATATCCAATGCGTAGTAACAGTCTCATATAACAGTTCTTAGGTTGCTTAGCGATTGGCAGAAGTTGCGGACCTTGCCTGAAACTTATAGTCTCTGAATTTAGGGAGTGATGTGCAGATCCGTCCGGATTTATGGGAAATATTGGGTCCGGTGATACTGCAGAGTGCTTAGGGGATGACACACTTTATAATTTAGATCATTCAGCTGTTGCCGCAAGGCTCATGCCTAACTCACTGCGATTACTGAGATATAGGTCTTCTCTCATCAAGAACCAGGAGAAAGAGAGCGATAAGATGGCCGCTGCTCCCTTATATGGGCAGGGGGCGTGGCGATTCTGATTGGTCCGAACGTCTGCCCTTCACTTTACATGGTATCATGGGATTGCTTACATCACAGGATCTATATACATTGCAAAACCCAAAATGAGGCTAGAGATACCAAAGTGAGGCCTGGAACGCATCCAGAATGAGGCTTGGAACGCATCACATGACCTGAAGGCCCTGTGACACCATGTAAACCAGTAATTAACCATTTATATACAGAAATAATACTATTTACGTTATTCTATGGATAAATTAGGAATCTATGCACTATAATAGAGGCGACTAGGGACGGACTGACTAACAGATATTACTAAGTCCTAGGGACTCTGGCTACGGGGACCCATAGATAAATAGGTACCGTATGAAATGCGGTACTGGGACACCACAGAAATATGATTTTTTTTTTCTAATCAGTTTCAATTTTTTTATTGTCATTTTTGTATTTTTTTTGGACCATTATTATCAGGGCTGCCATCTTGTCTAAACTGTTTTATGAACTGCTTTACAGCAGGACCCATGGACATAGACAACGATAGACGATGTTCTATTCAGATGAATTGAAGACGCTACTGGGCTACTGCGCATCTGTGACCTTTTTTTTTTTTAGAGTTCATTCTACAGGGCGGGGAGGCTGATCATTGCTGTGAATGGTGGTGGATCCAGTGTTATCTATATACAAGGAGGGGACTCTGATCCCTGCTGTGAATGGTGGTGAATCCAGCATTATCAATATACAGGGGAGGGGGAGGCTGATCTCTGCTGTAAATAGTGGTGGATCCAGTGTTATCTATATACATGGAGTAGGAGGCTGATCTCAGCTGGGAATCTTGGTGGATTCAGTATTATCTATATGCAGGGAGGGGAGGCTGATCTCTGCTGTGAATGGTGTTGGATCCAATGTTATCTATATACAAGAAGGGGACTCTGATCCCTGCTGTGAATGATGGTGAATCCAGCATTATCAATATACAGGGAGGGGGAGGCTGATAGCTGCTGTGAATGGTGTTGGATCCAATGTTATCTATATGAAGGGAGGGGGAGGCTGATCTCTGCTGTAAATGGTGGTTGATCCAATGCTATTTATATGCAGGGAGAGGGGAGGCTGATCTCTGCTGTGAATGGTGGTGGATCCAGTGTTATCTATCTACCAGTGTCACCATGCACTGTTCTCTTGAGAAGAAAGAAATTACTGGGAAAAGATCTGTACAGAACAGGAAGTCTTAGCTTAGTTTTAGTCTTAGTGGTTTGCTCCGAATGCTTGGAGCGAGCAGTGGGGGGGTCGTGACGTCACGGCCACGCCCGCTCATGATGTCACACCACACCCCCTCAATGCAAGTCTATGGGAGGGGGCATGGCAGCAGGATTTCAGGATTTCATGTCTAGTTTAAAATATAATAAAATGGAAAATTAGAAGAAAAAAATTATCACCAAAAATTAATTTTTTTAAATATGGTTTACAGAACAACTATATTTAAAACAGTAGGTCTTTTTTTTTTATTTATTTTTTTAAACAAAGTAATTGGATGTTCGGGTGGTGTGTGATACCATACCATATATTCTGGTACCTTTCCTGATCTTATATTTTTTTTATTTTTTATTTTTTTTAAATACCAGTGTTGGGGTCCTATATGAAAATATAAAATTGTTTTTGGTACAAGCAAGGACTCCAAGAAAACCAAACAAACAATCTGTGTATTCATAGCCATATGTCAGATGTGTGCGAGGTTCCTTACGATACAGCAATAAACTATGGTACCTGAGCTTGTCTACAGGGGTTGGGGGCAGGGTGCTCTGACTGCCCAGGATGAAGACCGGTTTCTTAGAACGACTTACTAATTCCACACACTGCTGGATCTGCAAGACAAGAAGACACAAGTTTGCTTTCTAGTGTCTGGAGCAGTGTTTCCAAAACAGTGTGCCTCCAGCTGTTGCAAAACTACAACTCCCAGCATGCCCGGACAGCCAACGGCTGTCCGGGCATGCTGGGAGTTGTAGTTTTGCAACAGCTGGAGGCACAAAACGCGGCTCTAGAGACTGGGCTAACCATTTCAAGGCTCAAAACTACTGAGGAATTTGCACGCTCATAATAGAGATACTCCTTGGCTAGTAACTTTCCATATGTAGAAGTATATTTCACTGCATTTAGCAGGGGCACTAACAGACCTGCTCAGTGGTGGCCTTAGGGATGCAGACGGGAAGAGGAGAATTGTCTCTGGTCTCCCAGGCCCCAGCAAACAGGTTATTCAGGTGATTCTGTAAGTACCTAACAGCATAAAAGATAAGAGAAAACACAAAAGAAAGTAAATATTAGTAATGTGGAGTTAATCCTCTCTCAAAGATTGAAGAACATTCACTGGCATGAATAGTTCAAATGGGCACTGTCAGGTTGAAAAACTTCTTATATATGTTTTACATCTCAGCAAAACATTAACCTTTCCAATATACTTCATAAGAAAATGTTATCTCCTTTTTATAGAAATCATGGCTTATAAAAAAAGGCCACTAGGGGTCTCCATACCATCCAGAGCATAATCCTGTCCATCTGCAGCATCATCTTTGTCCCAGCTGAAGCACAGGCAGGAACAAAGCCCAGTAAGGGACGGTGGGACTAGCACTCCTCTGTGCTCACTCCTGTCCTGTCTATTAGACTATTGTCTGAAAACAGAGAGGAGGGGCTTACAGGGCAGACTGCAGTGACTGGATGAAGAGACCCAGCACAGCAGACTCAGGGAGTAAGTAAATGCATGGTGAGTGAGGGCGGGCTCAGTACTTTCCTTGGACACGCCCCTTCCTGAGCAGTGGATGTCAGAATGAGTGAGCAGCAGAATAGAGGGATTTTT
Source organism: Hyla sarda (assembly GCF_029499605.1). Classification (NCBI taxonomy): domain Eukaryota; kingdom Metazoa; phylum Chordata; class Amphibia; order Anura; family Hylidae; genus Hyla; species Hyla sarda. The sequence goes on along the minus strand of NC_079198.1, from coordinate 114,996,924 downwards.
GAGCCACATAAAGATACTAGACACATAAAAAAAGACATATTAAGCATTGCATGTGAGTAACATATAGAAGCATTATTTATTTTCTGTGATTATGTATTTTTTTTTGGTAGTTGTTCAACTTTGTGCTAGGCCACTACTGCAGCATGCAGCACCATACGCATGGACCCTTACTATGGTGCATTGTGTATCTACAGTGTGTTTCCTTAGTGGTTGGACGAGCACTTATTTGGCTGACCACTATCTCATCTGAACACAGAGGGAGATTTAAGCAGCTTTTTTTTACTTACAGAAGTCGCACAAAAAGTCGCACGTGCACCTAAGCAATTTTTTGTGCGACTTTTGTGGGAAAGCAAAAAATACCAATCTGCTCTACCTAGGTAATTTTCAGTTTTTACGTTGCAGTGGTCCAGGATTTATCTTTGCGAAAGTAGCACGTAAGCAAATAAACGTCGCAAACCCCCTTCAAAAAGTCGCAGGTGTAAGCAAAGTCAGATCTGGCTTACAAACTTGCCTATGACAGCATTTTCAAAAAGTCGCAGGTTAGACTTTACATGCGACTTTTTGTGCTTTTATTTTCACAGGCACCGTGGGACAGGCTTGTCACCCGCCCGCACATCTCCCACCCACGCAGCACTACTACAACTCCGAGCATTTCCTTACTGTAAGGACATACTGAGAGTTGTAGTCATGCAGCAGGGCTGGGTGGAGATGTGCAAGTGGATGACAAGCTTGTCACCCACCCGCGCCGCATGACTACAACCTGGGAGTTGTAGTCATGCAGTGGGGGCAGGTAATAAGCTTGTCACCCACTTGCACATCTCCACCCAGCCCTGCTGCATGACTACAACTCTCATTATGTCCTTACTGTAAGGGCATGCTGGGAGTTGTAGTCATGCGGTGCAGGCGGGAAATGTGCGGGTGGGTTACAATAAATGTACTAACCTATTTTCCTTGTTTTTTTTTTTTTTTCTCATTTTAGACCCATGTATCTTGTGGACTACGACGATTACCAGTGTTTTTTTGTGGGTTAAAGTGGTTAACAAGGGCTTGTGAGAGAGTGTTTTTTGGAATAAATTTTTTTTAAAATTGTATTTACTTTACAGGCTTAGTAGTGGAAGCCGTCTTATAGATGGAATCCCTTACTAAGCCAGGGCTTAGCGTTAGCACCAAAAACAGCTAGCACTACCCCCCCGATTATTACCCTGGTACCCACCACCAGAGGGGTGCTGGGAAGAGCCGCTACCAACATGCCTGGAGCATCAAATATAGCGCTCCTTGGCCTAAGCGGCTACGGAGGGCCAGTAACAATGGTCCTCGCCCACCCTGGTAATGTCAGGCTGTTGCTGCTTGGTTGGTATTTGGCTGAAAATGAAAATATGGGGAACGCTATGCTTTTTTTTTTTCATAATTAATTAAATAATACAAACAAAAATGCATAGGTTTCCCTGTATTTTTATTCACAGCCAGATACTAACCAAACAGCAACAGCCTATCGTTACCAGGGTGGGCGAGGACCATTGTTACTGGCCCTCCCCAGCCTAAATAACGCCAGTCTGTTACCGGGAGTTGTAGTTTTGCAGTAGCTGGAGGCACCCTGGTTGGGAAACACTGATGTAAACAGAGCCTTATAATGAAGCCTGTAGCACTTTCTCTAGTGCAACCGCAGGCATTTTCTGTGCCTATAGAGGTCAGCAGTGAGCTCAGCGAGAGACCTTCTGGTTGATGGTTATCCATCCCAAAAAGTATGTTAGAAGTGTTGATAAACCGTACTGTTCCCTAAAAACAAAAAAGTTTTCCACAAGCTCAAATCCCTCCTAGATGCCCTGCAGGCCCATATACATGTGTAGATCACTCCATGCCAAGACAAACAGAAGGGCACTACTATACCTGTGTTTGAGGCCAACATAGATTTCACTTACCAGGTGATTATTTTTCCCATGATCCCTTTAGGGGCTCCTTTCGGTGCCAACTCTTTTTGGATGATATGATATGGATACAGAATGTCTATAGGAAATTCTACAAAAACAGGGCCTGGAAATGGAGAAGGACAAAAAAAGGTCAGTTTTGTTTTACTGCTCATATAAAGCACGCATTAGATAACACATCCTGATGCCAATCGACCTATTATAATCTACTGCACCATTCAGTGGCCCATCATGCCCCGACAGTCTAAAAGTTATTTTTGGGCCAATCCACAACTATGAAAGAGCTGTAAGGAAAATAGTGGGAGGAAAAATGAATTAATCAGAGTAGATCCTGCTGCAGCCTCTACCAGCAACTGTTCAATTCCCCCTGCAGTGCCTCCACAGGGCAAATAAAGAATTACACCATTCTCATTTTAAGTTATTTGACTGTCTGTGCAATGTTCCAAGATGATGGGTCCTCTAGTGCAGGAGAGGTTTGCTATGGGGATTTGCTCCTACTTTGGACACTTCCTGACACGGTCAGAGGTGTCAGCAGAGAGCAGTGTGGTCAGACTGGAAAGAACTACACAACTTCCTCTGTAGTATAATGCAGCTGATAAGTACTGGAAGGATTAAGATTTTATTATAGAAGTAATTTACAAATCTGTTGAACTTCCTGGAGCCAGATGATATGAAATTTTTTTTCCCACTGGAGATCCCCTCTAAGATCTGTGCCTCCATACAATCCTGTCTCTGAGCTCTACAGGCAGTTCTTTTCTCCTCAAGGCTTGGTGTTTGCTCTGATATATATGGTCACCTATGAGACCTTATATAGACAGGGCTGTGTCTATCCACTCAATGTCCAATAAGATGAATTTACCACAAGTGACTCCATCAAGGTGGAGCAACATCTCAAGAGAAATGGAAAGAGCCAGAGCTAAATATCATAGGAAAGGGTCTACGGGGGAGATTTAAAAAAAATAAATAAAAAAAACCTGTACAGAGGAAAAGTTGCTGAGTTGCCCATAGCAACCAATCAGATCGCTTCTTTCATTTTTCAGGGGCCTTTTCAAAAGCGAAAGAAGCGATCTGATTGGTTGCTATGGGCAACTCAGCTACTTTTATCAAAACCTGTCCAGAGGAAACATTGCTGAGTTGCCCATAGCAACCAATCAGATCGCTTCTTTCGCTTTTGAAAAGGCCTCTGAAAAATGAAAGAAGCGATCTGATTGGTTGCTATGGGCAACTGGGCAACTTTTCCTCTGGACGGGTTTTGATAAATCTCCCCCAATGTACTTATGTCCATGCTAATTTTAGTTTTCCTTTTTAATAACTTCTTAGCAAAAATCTCTAAAATCCAGTTTTCACATTCTCATTATGGGGTATTGAATGCAGAAAGATGGGAGGGGGGAACTTAAAAAATATATATATATATATTTTAGCCCAAGGCCACAACATAAAGTGTGAAGGAAGTAAAAGAGTCTGAAGACTTTTTGTATAGGGCAGTGTTTGCCAAACAGCGTGTCTCCAGCTGTTGCAAAACTACAACTCCCAGCATGCCCGGACAGCCGTTGGCTGTCCGGGCATGCTGGGAGTTGTAGTTTTGCAACAGCTGGAGAAACACTGTTTGGAACACACCGGTCTAGTGCAATCCAGATTATGCCGCGTCGTCTTACTCACCCGGTGTTCCTGATTGGGCCTCGGCCAAGGCTTTCCGTAGCACAGGGACGATCTCCCGTACAGTCCTGACCGAGGCGCAAAACTTACAAATAGGCTTGAAAAGTGACAGCTGGTCTATATCCTGGAGAGCTCCTCGGCCCTTTATTATAAAAAAAAAAAGGCAAAAACATATTGGTGATATAAACTATATCCACAAACTAATATCTTATATTGCTTTTTTTCTATGGAGTTAGGGGCACAGAATGTTGAACCTGTAACTTTATGGGTATGATGCTATAACCACAGTGCACTGCGCAACTTATATGTACATCATTGGGAGAGATAGAGGTAATTATGCGCAACGGTGTAAAAAAATATGCGATTCAAGGTCCGTGAAAAGATGAGAAACAACCCCTATGGGCATTGTAAAGCCGTGTTTCGTTGAAGTGAACTGGCTGAAAATTCATGCACAATTTTTCATGCTGAAATTCTGCCATGTGAACATAGCCTAAGAGCTGCCAATTGAGGTAGACACCCTACATCTGTTAGGCTACGTTCACACGGAGGAATGTCTGCACGGAGAATCTCCATGCGGACATGTGGTGTCGGGGGTTGGTAATGTGCAAGTTAAACTTTTCGTGACGCCAGGGCATGGTTAACCTAAACACCATCTGAGGGGAAGCCAGCTTCTCCTTGGTCAGGCACAGAGCAACAAATACTCTCATGCAAGGTTACGGATAAACTGACTTTACTGAGGCAGCATAGATGGTAAAATCCGTTACAGCTCAGATTGGTACAAAAGGACTTGTAGTAGCTTGAATTGTGCTGTATATGACTGACTTGCTGTATGGCAACCCACGCTGACTTTAGGGACTTGGATGAATGACTGGGATGACTGATTTAGATGACTGACTTGGATCTCCGGGACATTAGTGCTTATCGCTAGGCTTTGATGTTCACCTGAGCACAGGGGACTCGCTTTAGAAGATGCGTGGTTGCAGGATTGGACTTGAGGCCTCCTCACACTTTCTCTCTTCAGACTTCCTCCCAGCTGTACCTCAGCTACTCTGAACTCCTGCCAGGGCTGCCCCCCTATATATGTGGCAGATTTGGAGGATCCCCATTGGGCTGACAAGTCACATGGTTTACCTTGTGCACACTCCCCTAACAACAGGTTTTAGCAGGCTTAAAGCAACAGGTGCATAGAAAATGCCTGAACATAAACCATAGCATAACATTGCATTATACAGTGACCCCTCGACCTACGGTGGCCCCGACATACGATCATTTCAGCATACGATCACTCTCAGAGGCCATCGCATGTTGAAGGCAGCATCAACATACGATGGTTTTGTATGTCGGGGCCATCGCATAAATGGCTATCCGGCAGCGCAGACTGCTTCAGCTGCCACCGGATAGACGTTTACGGTGCCCCGAGAGCTCTGGTGATGTCACTTATCTGCCCTCGGGGCTCCGGCGCGTCCTCTTCGGGATCCCCTGCATCATCGGCGTTCTCCATCGTCGTCACCCCGTAGCTGCACATGCCGTCCCGTCATCCTATAGGAGCGGCGTGCGTAGCGACGTGATGGCAGTGACGGAGAGCGCGGATGTCGGGGAAGAAGAGGCCTTGCCTGAGCGTCAGGGACACCCCGGGGACGCGGCGACAGCGATGGACGGCGACATCCCGGGCAGCGGTGATGGTCCGGAGCGGCGGGGACAGGTGAGTACAACTTCCTCTAACAGTGCTCTACAACCTGCGGACCTCCAGATGTTGCAAAACTACAACACCCAGCATGCCCGGACAGCCGTTGGCTGTCCGGGCATGCTGGGTGTTGTAGTTTTGCAACATCTGGAGGTCCGCAGGTTGTAGACCACTGTCCTATACTTTACATTGCACGGATCCCTCAACATGCGATGGTTTCAACAAACGATGGTCCATTTGGAACGGATTACCATCGTATGTTGAGGGGCCACTGTATTGAGTCCTTAGTAGTGTGGGCCCAAGAAGGACACTTAAGGCAACATCTGCCACACAGGATGGGCAGGATGCTATATTCTGTACGGGGTCCACCACATGTGCTATGTGCACAGTTCAGCAGAATCCCATTGAAATCAATGGGACTCTGCTGCTGCGGAATCCCAGTGCGGAATTCCAAATGTATTAACTCAGTAAAGTAAATAACTCAGATAGACCTCTTATGTACGAGAGTAAACGAATCAGTTATAGTAAGACACAGGGTGTGTCCACACTAAGGAAATGACAAGAAATTGACGAGAAATTCGGGTAATTCTGCAAATCTGCCAAGTTCTGCTTGGCGCAAAATTGACATGGAATTTGAAGCAGAATTTAAAGAGGTAATCTGGAGGATAATCAGTACTACAACCATCAATGGACTTGCTCTAAATCCTACTTTAGAAAATTCTGCGCAAAAATTGTGCTTCAAACTCATTTCATCCAAAAATAAATATAGGCCTTTACCTGTGGATTCCAGCAGAGGAATGATGTTTAATCTTCTGCAGGAATAGAATACGGTTCCGCATCGAAATTTCATCCACAGAATGAACAGAGCGGCGGAAAGACCATTGAAGTCAATAGAACTTTCATTTAAAGGAAAACGGTCATCCTGTTCGCCCACACTTAACCAAATACACTGGGTTATAGTGCAGGTGAACAGGAGACCGATGCGGGGTCTCTGACTAAGATATGTACCTTCTTTCTTCTGTGAATTGCGTGATGGAGGCGGGCCTGCCGGGTGAATTTGAATATTCATGGGGGGGGGAGGGGGTTACGTGAGCGCTTGTGCCTACTGGGCACTCACGTGACCAGCGCCCATGAATATTCAAATTCACCCGGCGGGCCCGCCTCTAGTGCGCAATTCACCAAAGAAAGAAGCGGACCTTCAGAGGGACACTGCGCCGGACTGAATGTACATATCTTAGTCAGAGACCCCGCATCGGTCTCCTCTTCACCCGCAATATAACCAGGGTATTGGCTTTCGTGTGGGTGAACTGGCTGACAGGATTCCTTTAAAGCAAAACCCTGTCGGCTGAATTTGTGTATTCATTGTCTGTGACTCCACGTCCTAGTGACATGTAGACGCTGATCATGTGAGCGCTCAGGTGACCAGCGTCAATAAATATGCACATTGAGCTGACGGGGCCCATGTCAGCGCACAATTTGGAGGATATAGAAGTGGATCTTTGGGTTCTGTATTGGGTTTAGTGTGGGTGAACAGGATGACCCATTTTCCTTTAAAGGGGTACTCCGGCCCCAAGACATCTTATCCCCTATCCGCAATCTAGCATGCAGCACCCACCTGTAAGCACTGTAGGAAGTGCTCAGTGTTATGCCTCCCAACCACGGGGACGGAGTATTGTGACGTCACGACTCCACCCCCCCCCCCATGTGACATCACGCCCCGCCCCCTCAATGCAAGTCTATGGGAGGGGGCGTCACGCCCCCTCCCATAGACTTGCATTGAGGGGGCGGGGCGGGACATCACACGGGGGCGGAGTTGTGACATCACAGTACTCCGTGGTCGGAAGGCATAAAACAGCGCTTCCAGTAGTGCTTACAGGTGGGTGCCGCATGCTAGATTGCGGGGCTCTCCAGTGGCAGGACCCCCGCGAACAGGCATCTTATCCCCTATCCTTTGGATAGGCCATAAGATGTCTTGGGGCCGGAGTACCCCTTTAAGGTGGGCTTGGAGCTGAATACTGGCACAGAATTATGCAAGGAAATTCCTTGTCAATTCCTCAGTGAACGTTCCCATAGACCAAAAAGTCCTGCATGTTCGTATTCAAAATTGCATGCAAGCCCATCGCTAACCCATAGTTGGTCACCTGTCCCTGCTGTGCCTAGTGTGGGGGCATAAGCCGTGTCATACCCCTTTTTCTCAGCCCTTGTGTTAGACACAACACATATGTATATGGGTATTTGTCCCTTTAAAAAGATAAATACAACTATGCTATACAACCCTGAGTGGGATGCACAGGTTGTGACTTACCTGTAGCAATGTTGCAGCTGCTCCGCCGATCAGCAGCAGGGGGGACTCCGCCATCTGAGCGTTCTTAATAGCTGTCACCGTGTTGGTTAAACCTGGACCGGCGGTCACTGCTGCCACACCAACAGTACCTGCAGAGAAAGTAACCACGGTTTACTACTGAAACTATACATCTGGGGTGCACAAACTATTCTGGTCAGAGGCCCCTTTTTCAGACTATTCCACTTCCAAGAACCACAATAAATGTCTAATATGCAGGGATGGCACTTCTAGGACTCCTTGTTGGAGAATGTGGGTCCCCTGTTTGGCAGGAGACCAGAGGATATCCCTAAAAGTGTACCTGTTTGCAAAACTTTTTATATAATGCATATTTTATATATACACAAAATGAGGGATATTTATCAAAACCTGTCCAGAGGAAATGTTGCCCAGTTGCCCATAGCAACCAATCAGCTCGCTTCTTTAATTTTTAACAAGGCCTCTGCAAAGTGAAAGAAGCGATCTGATTGGTTGCAACTGGGCAACATTTCCTCTGGACAGGTTTTGATAAATCTCCCCCAATATGTATATTTGCTATGAACATTGGTTAAAAATTTGTATATTTTTGGGTAAAAAAAAAAAATGCTGTTCCTGTTGTCAATACTGTCTCAGAGCTCATGGGCCAGTCCTACCTGAGCCACTTCCTTCAATTTTTTGGCCGAGCATACAGCAAGGGGGAGATCAGGAGAGATAGCCACAGGCTAAGCTTTAGGCTTAAAGGGGTACTCCGGTGGAAAACTTTTTTTTATATATTTTTTTTTTTAAATGAAGTGGTGCCAGAAAGTTAAACAGATTTGTAAATTACTTCTATTTAAAAATCTCAATCCTTTCAGTACTTCTTAGCAGCTGTATGCTACGGAGGAAATTCTTTTCTTTTTGAATTTATTTTCTGTCTGCCCACAGTGCTCTCTGCTGACACCTCTGTCCGTGTCAGGAACTGTCCAGAGCAGCATAGGTTTGCTATGGGGATTTTCTCCTGCTCTGGACAGTTACTGATATGGGCATCAGGTGTAAGCAGAGAGCACTGTGGACAAGACAAAAAAGAAATTAATTTCCTCTGTAGCATACAGCTGCTAATAAGTACTGGAAGGGTAAAGATTTTTTTTATAGAAGTAATTTACAAATCTGCTTTAAAAAAAAATGTTTCCCACTGGAGTACTCCTTTAAAAGGATAGTGCCACACCTGTCCTAGTGACGTTACATAGTTACATAGTTAGTATGGTTGAAAAAAGACATACGTCCATCAAGTCCAACCAGGGAATTGAAGTGAAGGGTGTAAGGGGATAAGGGGAAGGGATGTAGTTTTATAATTCTGCATTAGATTTAATGTTATTTTGTTCCAGGAATGTATCTAACCCTGTTTTAAAGCTGTTAATTGTTCCTGCTGTGACCAGTTCCTGAGGTAGACCGTTCCATAAATTCACAGTCCTCACGGTAAAGAAGGCGTGTCGCCCCTTTAGACTAAACCTTTTCTTCTCCAGACGGAGGGAGTGCCCCCTCGTCCTTTGGGGGGGTTTAACCTGGAACAGTTTTTCTCAGGGCTGAGCTGCAATACCACATACAACCTGGAGATAGATGTGGCACTGTTTTCAGAAAATAGCAGTCATGTGTTAAAATACCTGAAAGGTTAGGATATCCAGTCTTCTATACTGTCAGCATTAAAGGGGTTATCCAGGAAAAAACTTTTTATATATATCTCAACTGGCTCCAGAAAGTTAAAACAGATTTGTAAATTACTTCTATAAAAAAAAAATCTTAATCCTTTCAGTACTTATGAGCTGCTGAAGTTGAGTTGTTCTTTTCTGTCTAAGTGCTCTCTGATGACACCTGTCTCAGGAACCGCCCAGTTTAGAAGCAAATCCCCATAGCAAATCTCTTCTACTCTGTGCAGTTCCCAAGACAAGCAGAGGTGTCAGCAGAGAGCACTGTTGCCAGACAGGACAGAACAACTCAACGTCAGCAGCTGATAATTATTGGAAGGATTAAGATTTTTTAATAGAAGTCATTTACAAATCTGTTTAACTTTCTGGAGCCAGTTGATATAAAAAAATAAAAAAAATATAAAAGTTTTTTCTCTGGAATACCCCTTTAAGTATAAGTATTTCTTACCTGAAAGTCTGGCTACTGCATCTGCAGCGAACGCAGCTGTAGCCTCATGTCTGGTGTCCACCACACGTATCCCCAACTTTTCACACGCAACCAAGATGGGTGAGATATGGCCGCCAGCTAGGGCGAATACAAATTTTACTCCATGGGACTGAAGCACTTGAGCCACCACTTCTCCTCCATGACAGGGGCTCTGAGTTTCCACCTTCAAAGAACATAATACCAGATTGTTACATACATTATGGCTCCACAAGTCCATGCATCACAGTCCTACTGCTTGTCACCATATCTATATATGTAAGGCGGTGCTTCCCAACCAGGGTGCCTCTAGCTGTTGCAAAACTACAACTCCCAGCATGCCTGGACAGCCAAAGGCTGTCCAGGCATGCTGGGAGTTGTAGTTTTGCAACAGCTGGAGGCACCCTGGTGTGGAAACACTTACAGTCACCTAGCTGTAGGGCACATTCACTCTTCCATATTGTCTCTGGATTCCATTTTTTAAATGACGCCAGTAGATTTAAATAGTTTTATCTTCATTTACATTTTTTTATTTTTTATTTATTTATATATATATATATATATATTTTTTTTTTATTTAAATTTTTTTTAAACACACATTATGTATGTTCTTTTTACTTTGTTCAGTACACAGCCCACACAGTACCATATAAGGCCCCGTTCACACTACGGAATTCCCGCGGAATTTCCGAGCGGAATTCCGCGGTGTGAACTTTAACATTAGTGTGAACGGGTTTCCGCCAGACCCGTTCACACTGCGGAATTTCAGCGGCGGACATTTCCGCCGCTGAAAGTGTTCCGCGCAAAGAAAGAACATGTTCATTCTTTGCGCGGATTCCGCGAGCACTGCATAGCCGTCAATGGTGACGGCTTAGTGCCCCGCGGCCCTAGCGCCGGAGCACCCTCGGCGGCGGCCGCCAGGCGGAAGCTCCGCTCGCGGAATTCATCTGCGAGAATTCCGACGTGTGAACGCACCCTTAAGCTCAAAGAAGTCAATCGGTTAATTTTACTTCTTCTTTATTTCATATGGGTGTTTTTTTGTTTTTTTTTTTACATCCAAATTTCATCCAAAATCATTGTGATATCGGTGGGGGTAAAATGAAAAACCTAAATACAACGCAAAAACAGAACAATTTGTAAAATACAAAAATTGCTTTTGATTTATATTGTCATAACCAAGCCTTAAAGGAGTAGTCCAGTGGTGACTCAGTGGTTAACAACTTATCCCCTATCCTAAGGATAGGGGATAAGTTGCAGATCGCGGGGGTCCGACCGCTGGGGCCCCCCGCGATCTCCTGTACGGAGCCCCGACAGCCCGCGGGAAGGGGGCGTGTCGACCTCCGCACGAAGCGGCGGCCGACACGCCCCCTAAATACAACTCTATGGCAGAGCCGAAGCGCTGCCTTCGGCAATATCCGGCTCTGCCATAGAGATGTATTGAGGGGGCGTGTCGGCCGCCGCTTCGTGCGGGGGTCGACACCCGCTATCTGGCCGGAGAGCCTGGCCCCCGTACAGAGAGATCGCAGGGGGCCCCAGCCCCATTAAGATTTTTTAATAGAAGTAATTTACGAATCTGTTTAACTTTCTGAAGCCAGTTGATATTTAAAAAAAAAAAGTTTTTTTCCTGGATAACCCCTTTAAACAGATTTTTTAATTACTTCTATTAAATAAATCTTAATCCTTTGAGTACTTTTTAGCAGCTGTATGCTACAGAGGAAATTCTTTACTTTTACTTCCACAGTGCTCTCTGCTGACACCTCTGTCCATATCAGGAACTGTCCAGAGCAGCATAGGTTTTTTTATGGAGATTTTCTCCTGCTCTGGACAGTTCCTGATACGGGCATCAGGTGTCAGCAGAGAGCACTGTGGACAACACAAAATAGAAATTCAAAAAATAAAGATTTTCCTCTGTAGCATACAGCTGCTAAAAAGTACTGAAAGGATTAAGATTTTGATGAAGCCTTATGCCTCTGTCCTGTGCTTTGTCGATTGTTAGTGCAGATCTAGCTTCTTATTTTTCTGTGGTAGCTCTTATATTAGAGTTTCGGTAATTTGTCTTTCAGTAATTTATCTATCTAATCGCTGTACCTATTTATCTGAAACGGTGACGTTGTAGTAATGCCGCAGGCTGTTCTAATTAATGCTCTTTCTTAAATAAAGAGCAGAATGATCACAGAGTTTTCCAAACAGCGCGTCTCCAGCTGTTGCAAAACTACAACTCCCAGCATACCCGGACAGCCAAAGGCTGTCCGGGCATGCTGGGAGTTGTAGTTTTGCAACAGCTGGAGGCACCCTGGCTGGGAAACACTGATTTAAAAGGGGTATTCCAGGCAAAACCTTTTTTAATATATATCAACTGGCTCCGGAAAGTTAAACAGATTTGTAAATGACTTCTATTAAAAAATCTTAATTCTTCCAATAGTTATTAGCTTCTGAAGTTTTCTATCTAACTGCTCAATGATGATGTCGCGTACCGGGAGCTGTGCATGATGGGAGAATATCCCCATAGGAACTGCACAGCTCCCGGGACGTGAGTCATCAGAGAGCAGTTAGACAGAAAACAACAACTCAACTTCAGGAGCTAACAACTATTGGAAGGATTAAGATTTTATAATAGACGTAATTTACAAATCTGTTTAACTTTCCGGAGCCAGTTGATATATATAAAAAAAAGTTTTGGCCTGGAATACCCCTTTAGGTAATATAGGGAATTCCTGGATTCAGATTGGGGCTCATAGAAGCCACTTCACAATAGTCCGATGTTTTGCTCTTAGCCATTTTTGGGTGTTTTTCTCTGTGTTTTGGGTCATTATGCGGTTGGGAGGACCCATGACCTGTGACCTAGGCCAAGCTTCCTCACACATTTTGCAGCAGAATTCCTTGATAGTCTTGAGATTTCATTGTACCCTGTACAGATTCAAGACCCCCTGTGCCAAAGTCGCCCCAAAACATAACCGGGCCGGCTCTATGGTCACAGTAGGTGCAGTGTTCTTTTCTTTGTAGGCTTCATGTGAGAACATACTATGAGGGAGATTTATCAAAACCCGTCCAGAGGAAAAGATGCTGAGTTGACCATAGCAACCAATCAGATCGCTGCTTTCATTTCTGAAAAGGCCTCTGAAAAATGAAAGTAGGGATCTGATTGGTTGCTATGGGCAACTCAGGAATTTTTCCTCTGGACGGGTTTTGATAAATCTCCCCCATAGAGCTGATGTGACTTGGCAAAAAGCTCCAGTTTAGTCTCATCTGTCCAAACGACAAGCCCCAAAGCTTCTGGGAGAATTTCCTATGGACAGATGAGACAAAACTGGAGCTTTTTGCCAAGTCACATCACCTCACAGGTGCCAGCAGAGGCGGCTCTCTAATTAGGCGATTTAGGCGGCCGCCTAAGGCCTCGCGCTAAAAGGGGCCTTGCGCTAAAAAGGGGCCTCGCGCTAAAAGGGGCCTCGCGGCACGGCCGAGAGCTGCAGGCTGCTGTAATTAAAAATATGTCAAACACATATTTGTTTTTTTATCTATACCCAATGTTTGTATATAGATATTTTGTAGAATAATTTTTAGGGATCGACCGATATCGTTTTTTTAGGGCCGATACCGATAATCGGTGTAGGTTAGGGCCGATAGCCGATAACTTATACCGATATTCCGGTATAAGTTATCGGCTATTTAACCCCCCGCGACACCGCTGCAGATCATTGATTTAAAGCGGGCGCTTTAAATCAAAGATCTGCAGTGGCTTTTGCGGGGCCATAGGCCGCCGCCGCCGCCGCCACCCGCTTCTCTCCCCCCTACCTGTCAGGGTGGTCCGGGCCCATCCATCCTTCCTGTAGTGTCCGGGGGCGTTCCGATGAAGGGTGAACCGGTCCAGGCTGTCCTTCTCCGGCGGTCATCTTCTCCACTCCGGGCAGGCTCCGGCCTAGTACGCTGCATAGACCCGCTGCGCAGTGACGCACCTGACGTCACGGCGTAGCGGCGTCTATGCAGCGTACTAGGCCGGAGCCTGCCCGGAGTGGAGAAGGTGACCCCCAGAGAAGGACAGCCCGGACCGGTTCACCATCCACCCGGAACGCCCCCGGACACTACAGGAAGGATGGATGGCCCGGACCACCCCCATTACGGGTAAGTTTAATTTTTTTATTGACTCGGAGGGTGGGGGAGGGGCCCGACCGATATAGCGGTATAGCGGTATGGGCAAAAATCCCTATCGGTATACCGCCCAGCATCACAGTGGGGGGTGCGACGCGGTGAGGTGGGTCGGGGGTGCGGTGCGACTGGTCGGGGGGGTGGCGGGGCATTATCGGCTAGGTAATTGCCGATACCGATAATGCCCAAAATCGTGATTATCGGCCGATAATCGGTCATACCGATAATCGGTCGATCCCTAATAATTTTATTAGAAAAATAAGATGTCAAGAGCTGTGAATAGCGAGGTTATGATATATATTAAAGTTTGCCTTAAAATATGCAATTTATACAGTTAAATTTTAATATCGCCTGCTTACTTTTTTTTTAATTTATAAAAAAAAATTTTATCGCGCTTGGGGGGCCTCAGATTTGTTTTTGCCTAAGGCCTCAAAATGTCAAGAGCCGCCTCTGGAATTTTTTTTTCTTAAATCAACCGATGCCAGAAAGTTATACAGATTTGTAAATTACTTCTATTTAAAAATCTTATCAGCTGCTGTATGTTCCCGATTAAGTTATTTTCTTTTTCAATTTCCTTTCTGTCTGACCACAGTGCTCTCTGCTGACACCTCTGTCCATGTCAGGAACTGTCCAGAGTAGAAGCAAATCCGCATTGCAAACCTCTCCTGCTCTGGACAGTTCCTAATATGGACAGAGGTGTCAGCAGAGAGCACTTTGGTCAGACAGAAAGGAAATTCAAAAAGAAAAGAATAATTCATCTGCATTATACAGCAGCTGATAAGAACTGGAAGGATTAAGATTAAGATTTTTTAATAGAAGTAATTTACAAATCTGTATAACTGGCAGGTTTTTTAAATTTCCTTTCTGTCTAATTTTCCAGTACTTATCAGCTGCTGTATAAAACAGAAGTTCTTTTCTTTTTGAATTTCTTTTCTGTTTGACCACAGTGCTCTCTGCTGACACCTCTGTCCATTTTAGGAACTGTACAGAGTAGGAGCAAATCCCCATAGCAAACCTTTCTGGTCTGGACAGTTCCTGACATGGACAGAGGTGTCAGCAGAGAGCACTGCGGTCAGACAGAAAGGAAATTCAAAAAGAAAAAAGCTTCCTTTGTATTATACAGCAGCTGATAAGTACTGGAAGGATTAAGATTTTTAAATAGAAGTAATTTACAAATCTATAAACGTATGTAGAAGATGTTCGGCACTGCTAACTTCTGTACCTGGAAGCTGATTGACACTAAGTCACTGTTGCGGGGAGAGGATTCAGTGGGGCTCAGACTCACGTAGAATATGACATCAGTGCATAAGAAGAAAAATGAAAGGTCGGCACTCACCGGATTTCCAATTCAGCAGGTTTTATTGCACAATACTCACAGCATAGTACAGTTCTAGGGGAGACGACGGATGGTAACAAAGGGGGGTACCACAGAGAGGCGACACCAGTGTTTCGCACTTAGTAGTGCTTCAACGGGCCTAACTCTACACCGGAACGTGTCATCTTCTTATACAGGTGAGCTTAGTAATTGGACCTATCACCAATAAACACACCTTGTGACGTTAAAAGAAGGAGGGGAGGTTACTTTATCAAGCTTGCTCCTACTTCGATCTAGCTCATTGTTCAGACTGCTAAGACTGGTACCGTAAAAACCTTCTTAGAAGCAAACTGAGACGTCAACTTTATCATTAAGTCCTAAGACTCCTGTTGCATCGGTAGCAATTATCCATTGTGTCTCTCTTCTAAGGAGGTTTTTATCAGATCTAAGTCCAGGTCGTGCAGCAACTTTTTCTATTCCTGCGAATCTTAAAGATCGTGACTTCCTCCATGGGCTTCTACTACGTGGGAAATAAACCTGGGAGCCCCCTTTTTAGTACGCAGAGAGTAAAAGTGCTCTCTAATTCTAGCGCACATTTGTCTGATTGTTTTTCCTATATAGTAGAAGCCACATGGGCAGAATATGACATAAACAACATTTTTTGACTTACACGTAATAAGTTCGCTAACCGTATGGGGGATTGGACCTATTCTGAATGTTTGCAAACCAAGGTTGTATTTACAGAAATTACAATTTTTACAATGAAAATTCCCTATTGGTATATGGCGAGTTATCCAGTCTGTTTTTCTCTTTTTCTCTTTGTGTATTCTGTGCTTGTTTCAATACTTCACCTATTGTTCTAGTTTACCTGTAAGAGATTAATGGTTTGTTTTCTGCCATTTCTTTAAGGTCTTCATCTGTCTCTAGTATGTACCAATTCCTCCTTATTGCTCTCTATCGTTTTGTTTACAGGTGAATTTTGAAATGTGAACGTGAACCGTTTAGTGGCGCGTTTTTTTGTTTTTTTCTGCACAATTCTTCTCTATTTTTTCTATCTGCTTTCTGTCTCCCTTTCTTTATTAAATCTACTGGATAGTTGCGTTCTACTAGTGTTTTTTCTAATTCTGTTGCCTGTTTCTGGTATGTTGTATCTTGTGTGTTATTTCTTTTTAAGCGTAGAAATTGTCCATATGGGAAACCATTTTTAACTGCTTGTGGATGGGAACTTCGATAGTGAAGTATCGTGTTCTTTGCCACTTCCTTTCTGTAGCCTTTACTTATTAGTTTCCCTTCTTTTACTGTCAATTTGATGTCTAGGAATTCTAACGTGTCTCCACCATATTGGTGTGTAAACGCCATGTTGTAGCCCCTGGCATCGTTTAGGTAATCGACAAACTGGTAGAATTGGTTTTTAGTCCCTGACCACACTAACAGAATATCATCAACGAATCGAACATAAGTTTTGATATATTTAATGAATGGGTTGTCGATGGTATATACTATATTATTCTCAAAATTAGCTATATATAGATTAGCGTATGTACAGGACACCGGTGTCCCCATCGGGGTACCGGTGTCCTGTCTGTACCACCCACCTTCATACATAAAGGTACTGTTGTGTAGAATGAACTTAAGAGCATCTTGTACAAACTGGATATACTGTTCAGAGTTCTCTGTTCTTTTTAAAATCTCGATCACAGCCTGTACACCCGTATCGTGGGGGATACAGGTATACAGGCTAGTGATGTCGATGGAACATAATCTCCAACCTTCTTCCCACGAGAAGTCATTCACTATGGACAAAAGGTGACCAGTGTCTTTGATATACGCTGGGATAGTAGGCAAAATAGGACGAAGCAAAAAATCTATATACTGGGACAAGTGCTCAGTCACCGAGCCGATCCCCGCAAAGATAGGTCGCCCAAGGGGTCGGCTCAGTGACTTATGCACTTTTGGTAGATGATACCATTTTGCAGGGCACGGACAATCAGGGGTTAATTTTTCAGCAGTTTTTTTTCGAAATAATACCTTCAAACACAGATTTACTCAAAAAGCCTTTCAGATTCTCTAATATTTTGTTAGTCAGATCACTTAAAAGGGGAGTGTATGTGGTATGGTCTGACAATTGCCTTTCGGCTTCTTCATTATACTGTGTCTTAGAGACCACCACTACACTCCCCCCCCCTTTATCCGCTCTAACTATAACACTCCGTTTCTTAAGCTTAGTTAGAGCTTCTTGTTCGTTAGCAGGTAAGTTATTAGCTATTATAGGATACAAAACAGATTTCACATCTTTTTGGAACAAGTCGACACACCCACCCGGTGCCACAGGGGGTGAGAATGTCAACTTTTTTCCTTTATTAAACCTGTAAGTTAAATTATCGGAAGTAGGTACATCACTCTGTGTCCCAAACTCTGTGACCAACATTTCAATGCATTTTCTCTCATGATCGGAGAAACCTGTGGGACAAGTCCCAGATTGTCAGTACTGACTGGTAATTCTCCTGGATATGGATTAGATTCTGTTGATGGTCTATTAGCATAATATTTTTTGAGATTAATGTTCCTAATCGCTCGTTCCAGATCTATTTCAAATGTAGTGGGGTTGAAGTCCTCTGATAGTCCAAAGTTCAATCCTCTAGACAGTAGTGAAATGGTGCTGTTATCCAATTCGGTTAAGTTGATTCCATTATTGAGAGTAGCTGTTACTGGATCTTCTATGGGTTCACTTTCCTTTTCTTTTGTGCTTTTGTGACTTTTTCTCCTTGAACGTTGCGTGTAGGTTTTTCTAAAGGGATATTGGTTGCAGGTAGGGTAGAGGTCTGTTCAGACTTCTGTTCGTTATTAGATGCTGGTGCGGTTTTAGCAAATTTCCGGCTATTTTTCTTCTTATAGCCATAAGATTCAGTTTTGTAGCTTTTAATATGCAAATTGAAAACGTTGTCGTTATCATAATCTTGTTTATCACGTAGATATTTTTCTCTTTTATTACTTTTGGTCTCTTCCTGTAAAGCCATTAATTTCGGTTCAATTTTAGAGAAAAACGCACTAGCAACTTCATTCTCCACTCTTTTTCTATATACAGTCTTGGCTTTATTTAAATCTTCAAAAATACGATCATATTCAATCCGGTTGCAGGTTAGTATAAGATGTAACAATTTTAAAGCATGCTCATTGTGTGCTTTGATCCACATCTCCATAAACACGCTGTCATCCTGGTATTGTGCTGGGGTCTTAATAAACCTAATTCCTCTAGGGGCTCGTTCACATTGGGCATATGCTTGCAAAGAGTTGACGGTCCAGTATACTGCGATTTTTTCTGACAAAGATGTTATACGGTTTTCCAGTGTTTTAACGCTGATGAGCTACAAATTCTACCAGTTTGTCGATTACCTAAACGATGCCAGGGGCTACAACATGGCGTTTACACACCAATATGGTGGAGACACGTTAGAATTCCTAGACATCAAATTGACAGTAAAAGAAGGGAAACTAATAAGTAAAGGCTACAGAAAGGAAGTGGCAAAGAACACGATACTTCCCTATCAAAGTTCCCATCCACAAGCAGTTAAAAATGGTTTCCCATATGGACAATTTCTACGCTTAAAAAGAAATAACACACAAGATACAACATACCAGAAACAGGCAACAGAATTAGAAAAAAGACTAGTAGAACGCAACTATCCAGTAGATTTAATAAAGAAAGGGAGACAGAAAGCAGATAGAAAAAATAGAGACGAGTTGGGCAGAAAAAAACAAAAAAACGCGCCACTAAACGGTTCACGTTCACATTTCAAAATTCACCTGTAAACAAAACGATAGAGAGAGCAATAAGGAGGAATTGGTACATACTAGAGACAGAGGAAGACCTTAAAGAAATGGCAGAAAACAAACCATTAATCTCTTACAGGAAAACTAGAACAATAGATGAAGTATTGAAACAAGCACAGAATACACAAAGAGAAAAAGAGACTGGATAACTCGCCATATACCAATAGGGAATTTTCATTGTAAAAATTGTAATTTCTGTAAATACAACCTTGGCTTGCAAACATTCAGAATAGGTCCAATCCCCCATACGGTTAGCGAACTTATTACGTGTAAGTCAAAAAATGTTGTTTATGTCATATTCTGCCCATGTGGCTTCTACTATATAGGAAAAACAATCAGACAAATGTGCGCTAGAATTAGAGAGCACTTTTACTCTCTGCGTACTAAAAAGGGGGCTCCCAGGTTTATTTCCCACGTAGTAGAAGCCCATGGAGGAAGTCACGATCTTTAAGATTCGCAGGAATAGAAAAAGTTGCTGCACGACCAGGACTTAGATCTGATAAAAACCTCCTTAGAAGAGAGACACAATGGATAATTGCTACCGATGCAACAGGAGTCTTAGGACTTAATGATAAAGTTGACGTCTCATTTTGCTTCTAAGAAGGTTTTTACGGTACCAGTCTTAGCAGTCTGAACAACCAGCTAGATCGAAGTAGGAGCAAGCTTGATAAAGTAACCTCCCCTCCTTCTTTTAACGTCACAAGGTGTGTTTATTGGTGATAGGTCCAATTACTAAGCTCACCTGTATAAGAAGATGACACGTTCCGGTGTAGAGTTAGGCCCGTTGAAGCACTACTAAGTGCGAAACACTGGTGTCGCCTCTCTGTGGTACTCCCCTTTGTTACCATCCGTCGTCTCCCCTAGAACTGTACTATGGCTGTGAGTATTGTGCAATAAAACCTGCTGAATTGGAAATCCGGTGAGTGCCGACCTTTCATTTTTCTTGTTATGCATGAATTTACAAATCTGTTTAACTTTCTGGCACCAGTTGATTTTAAAATAAATAAATAAAGTTTTCCACTGGAGTACCCTTTTAATGTTGGCCAAGCCAATTTTGGCAGGACCGGCCAACCATCTAATATATTAATGGGGGCCCAGTCAGAGAAAACTCTTAGGACAGAAAGAGTCAAGTAGCAGTAAGGAGTGATGCTGAATATGACTGGAGGAAGCATCCGGCTGCCAGGAGCATTTGCCCCCTCGTCTAGGTGAGTGCACATTGCCCCCTTGCCATCTCTTGAATGCCGCGAATCACAGCTCTTACAACCATTTATTTATTTATTTTTTGTCTGAATTTTACTCTATGGGTGGTTTGGGCAGCCAAGGCCTCCCAGAAGCCTTAGGGGGGGGGGGGGGGGGCACCCAAACAGACTTTTTTATAATCTGCCAATGTCTTGGGGTTAAAGGTTGTCCTTCTTGGGGAGGCAAAGTCATTTTGAGAATTCTACAGATCATGTTTATTGATGCACCCAAATGAAGTATCCCCGGGGCTGAGACTCGTATCTTTTGATGACTTATTTGCCGTTTTAATTATTTCTCTTGTTTGCTCTCTCATTATACTTTCGCTGTTAGACATATTTTGTGTTTGTTTACTTGTCTCATACTACACTATTTCTGTGCTGCGTTTGCTTTGCATACGTGCTGCTCTATTTTACATAATATAAATTATTGCTCGTTCGGTTATTATGTGTTACATCTTTATTCATACAATCTTTTTATTTATTTTATTACTGTTGCCCACAGGGTTCCCGGCTGCTACAACTAGAGATGAGCGAACTTACAGTAAATTCGATTCGTCACGAACTTCTCGGCTCGGCAGTTGATGACTTATCCTGCATAAATTAGTTCAGCCTTCAGGTGCTCCCGTGGGCTGGAAAAGGTGGATACATTCCTAGGACTGTATCCACCTTTTCCAGCCCATCGGAGCACCTGAAAGCTGAGCTAATTTATGCTGGAAAAGTCATCAACTACCGAGCCGAGAAGTTCGTGACGAATCAAATTTACTGTAGGTTCGCTCATCTCTAGCTACAACCAATAGCGTTTAGCTGTAATTTCTGGGGGAACCAGAGTTAAAGGGGTACTCCACTGCCCCAGCGTCCAGAACATTTAGATCAGAACGCTGGGTGCGGGGGTCATGACGTCACGGCCAATCCCCTCGTGACGTCAAACCCCATCAATGCAAGTCTATGGGAGGGGGCGTGACGTACGTCACGCCCCCTCCCATAGACTTGCATAGATGGGGCATGGTGTGATGTCTCGACCCCCGCAGCCCGTACCCAGCATTCTGAACTAAATGTTCTGGACCCTGGGGCAGTGGAGTATCCCTTTAAAAAAAAATTAAAAAGGGGTTATCCAGGAAAATACTTTATATATATATATATATATATATATATTATATATATATATAATCTTAATCCTTTCAGTACTTATGAGCTTCTGAAGTTAAGGTTGTTCTTTTCTGTCTAAGTGATCTCTGATGACACCTGTCTCAGGAAACGCCCAGTTTAGAAGCAAATCCCCATAGCAAACCTCTTCTAAACTGGGCGTTTCCCGAGACACGTGTCATCAGAGAGCACTTAGACAGAAAAGAACAACCTTAACTTCAGTAGCTCATAAGTACTGAAAGGATTAAGATTTTTTAATAGAAGTAATTTACAAATCTGTTTAACTTTCTGGAGCCAGTTGAGATTATATATATATATATATATATATATATATATATATATATATATATGTTTTTTCCAGGAATACCCCTTTAATTCCCCCGCAGTGCCACCACAGGAGTAAAGAAGGATTACATGATTTGTATTGAATCAATGGACTGTCCATTTATTGTACGGACACACTGGGTTCTCCAGATCAAGAGATTTCCCAATCTGCTAATAGAGAGAGCAGGGTCACACGTAGCCCATCCGCATTGGGTTTCCCGTTGCATAAATTCCACTACGTAATTTTGCAAGTGGAATTTACGCAGCCGAAAATCCTCAAGCAGATCATGTTGGCGCCCATTGAAGTCAATGGGTCCCGTTTTGGATTTTCTGCAGCGGAAATTCCAAAAGCCAAATTTCAGCTGCAGGGAAACCAGCTACGGATGTGCTACATGTGACTCTTTCCTAAAAGGGTTAGAAAACAGAGCCGATTTCTTTAAAAAAAATTTTTTATTAAATTAAATAAAAAACTCAGCACCACACATGCCCTCAGGCTGTGTGTGGTATTGCAACTCAGTTCCATTTAAGTGAATAGAGCCAAACTGTAATACCACACACAACCTGAGGACAAGTGTGGTGCTGCTTATTTTTTGTGTTTTTTTTGTTAGTTTTTTTTTTGTTTTTAAAGAAGTCAGCTCTGTTTTTTTTTTATTCCTGTATAACCCCATTAATTTAGACTATAATGGGTTTTATAGTCACTTTGAAAGCAGGTTAATTTTCCATTAGTGGATTAAAATTGTTTCTATTTTTATTAAACTTTCTATTTGTTAATGAAAGTATTTTTCTATAATTTACCTTATGAAGGAGCTGATAGAGGACACCAAGACGGTACCCCAGCCACAGGAGTACAATGGACGCTAATGCCCCTAGGGCTGCACCCACCAGGTAAATACACTCACAACCGGGATCCATTGAAAAGGCTGGAAAAAAAAAATTCAAGATAAACAACAACAAAAAATTTTGAAACCCCAAACTGGGAGTCCAAATCTCCATCCACCATAAAATCTAAACCTTGCATTTGTTCCCTCATGTAAAGAGACCAACTATGTCTTTAAATCAGTGGTCTCCAAACTGTGGACCTCCAGCTGCTGCAAAACTACAACTCCCAGCATGCTGGATAGCCACAGTTTGGAGATCACTTCTTTTAAATGGACACTCAGCGGTGCCACCGGACCCAATCATACTGGTTGGCAGCAGGGGCGGATTAGTAGTCTGTGGAGCATACAGCAGCTGATAAGTACTGGAAGGATTAAGGATTTGTAAATAGAAGTAATTTACAAATCTGTTTAACTTTCTGGCACCAGTTGATTTAAAAAAAAACAGTGGAGTACCCCTTTAATAACTATAGGAAATTCAAGCGAAAAACTTGAGACGGAAAGATTCCGTGAAGGTCGGCTACTAAATGACCCTACAAAATCCCAAATCATACTTCGCAATCTGACCTCGTGGCCCTTTATAAGTACTTGGAGTCGTAGCTATGCATATATTATGTATACATTTCACAAGGGTGTTATCAAGCATTACACCGGTGTTTCTTAACCAGGGTGCCTCCAGCTGTTGCAAGACTACAACTCCCAGTATGCCCTGACAGCCTCTGGCTTAAAATCGTAGCTATGCATATATTATGTATACGTTACACAAGGGAATTATCAAGCATTACACCGGTGTTTCTCAACCAGGGTGCCTCCAGCTGTTGCAAGACTACAACTCCCAGCACTTCTGGACAGCCTTCCGCTTAAAATCGTAGCTATGCATATAATTATGTATACATTTCACAAGGGTGTTATAAAGCATTACACCGGTGTTTCTTAACCAGGGTGCCTCCAGCTGTTGCAAGACTACAACTCCCAGTATGCCCTGACAGCCTCTGGCTTAAAATCGTAGCTATGCATATATTATGTATACGTTACACAAGGGAATTATCAAGCATTACACCAGTGTTTCTTAACCAGGGTGCCTCCAGCTGTTGCAAGACTACAACTCCCAGTAAGCCCTGACAGCCTTCGGCTTAAAGTCGTAGCTATGCATATATAATGTATACATTACACAATGGTATTGTTATGTATTACCCTTGTGTTTCCCAACCAGGGTGCCTCCAGCTGTTGCAAGACTACAACTCCCAGCATGCCCTGACAGCCTCCGGCTTAAAGTCATAGCCATGCATATATCATGTATACGTTACACAAGGGTATTATTATGTATTACCGTTGTGTTTCCCAACCAGGGTGCCTCCAGCTGTTGCAAGACTACAACTCCCAGTATGCCCTGACAGCCTTCGGTTTAAAGTCATAGCTATGCATATATAATGTATATGTTATACGGTGTTATTACACCAATATTATCCAACAGGGTGCCCACTGCTGTTGCAAAACTACAACTTCCAGCATGCCCGGACAGCCGAAGGCTGTCCGGGCATGCTGGGAGTTGTAGTTTTGCAACAGCTGGAGGCACCCTGGTTGGGAAACACTGCATTACACCATCGCCTCTTACGGATACCCTTCTGATGAGGGATCCTGTGCCCTGGTATAAGGACAATGTTTGGTACCTGAGTCCGGCTGCAGCCCTGCAATGAAGGGGACGGGTGTCACAAGCTTTTACTTCCTCCCTCTCCCCTGATCTTTACCCAGAGATCCTTTCTGGCTGCTGCTCACGTGATCTCACAGATGTCACACACAACCACTGCCCAGACTGGGAGAACAGGCAGCTCCCTCCGCAGCCTGGTAATGATAGGGTTAAACAGACTGTGCCAGAGGTCACCCAGGGAGGAGCCTGCACTGCGTTAACTCTTTCCTACCCAGGGTGCACTGTTCACAAGGGTCACCTGCGGTCACTAATCCTAGGGAGCTTCTCCAATTGTTACGCTTCTGTATGGAAATGGTTTAGAAGATATACGTTTCTGCAGATATCATGGCGGCGGAGATTCTTTCTTCCATCCTTAGTTCTGGGTTCATGTATCTATAATATATATGTGATTTAACCCCTTAAGGACGCGGGGTTTTTCCATTTTTGCATTTTCATTTTTTTCCTCATCATGCTTTCAATTTTGCACATATAATTCCATATGATGGCTTATTTTTGGTGGCACCAATTTACTTTGCAGTGACATTAGTCATTTTACCAAAAGATCCACGGCGAAACGGAAAAAAAATTCATTGTGCGACAAAATTGAAGAATAAATAAAAATTTGCAACTTTTGGGGGCTTCTGTTTCTACGCAGTTCATATTTCGGTAAAAATGACACCTTATCTTTATTCTGTAGGTCCATACGGTTAAAATGATACCCTACTTATATAGGTTTGATTTTGTCGCACTTCTGAAAAAAAATCATAACCACATGCAGGAAAATTTATACGTAAAAAATTCTCATTTTCTGACCCCTATAACTTTTTTTATTTTTCTACGTACGGGCCGGTATGGGGACAAATTTTTTGCGCCGTGTTCTGAAGTTTTTATCAATAACATTTTTGTATTGATAGGACTTATTGATCGCTTTTTATTCATTTTTTCATTATATAAAAAGTGACCAAAAATACGCTATTTTGGACTTTGGAATTTTTTTGCGCCTACGCCATT